>NC_140236.1:29697852-29732852 GCF_949987555.1 Borostomias antarcticus
GATACAGCGTTCACTGAACGAGTAATATCATCCCATACATCTTCCTGACTCTGCTAATTATGACAGATTTTCGTTTGGGCATGCCGCGTTGACAGCTGTGTAGACATTTTTGTAGACTGTTGTAGGCTATTGTAGGCTATTCTATCACGTTGACATTTTGCACTGTTCTGCCTTGCTATGTTTATGCACCAAGGCAAATAATTGCTCATACTGTAGTAGGAAGCCTATTTTGCTAAATTAAAATCTGATTTTGATTGCCTACGCTGGATTGGACCTTGCCAACGCACCTGACTCAACCCCACCTAAACCATTATGCTATCAAAAAGTTCCTTCAGAGAAGTGACATATGTGCACGACCCCGTAGTGATATGTCCTTATATGGGGCTGAGAGGGAGTTTACCTGCTAATTCAGGTGAGCAGCCACACGCTTTCAACTTGAGAAACCATGACATTCGCCATTAAGAGAAGGCAGGTGAGAACTCTTCCAGCGGTTTACGAACACGTCGTGAATCAGACGGGAGCTTTCCTTAGAAACGTTCTTTGGAAGAAATGTAAGAACGGAACTTAGGAGGATATTTGTGAATGTGGCCCATTCAGTGAAGTGAATGTACTATTGGACAGATGGATGCATGGTGTATTTGACCATTAACAGAACAAGTCAGCTGCTCGGTAAATCTGGGAAACGATGCATGTGAGCGTTTTGAAAAACTGCTTCAGGTACAGTAATTCACCTGATTCAGGTACAGTAATTCACCTGATTCAGGTACAGTAATTCACCTGATTCAGGTACAGTAATTCACCTAATTCAGGTACAGTAATTCACCTGATTCAGGTACAGTAATTCACCTAATTCAGGTATAGTAATTCACCTAATTCAGGTACAGTAATTAAAGTGAAAAGTTGTCTATGAATAAATTTGGCTGCATCCCTCTATAAATTCGTCATGTGAATTTCTCAGATTCCTGCCTCTGTTAGTTTGAATAGGAACAGGCTACTGCAGCTGTGGACCACTGGGCTGGAGAACCATTGGGTTTCAAGACTACTGAGTTACTTCCTTACACAGCTGCCCTCTTGACTGGTCATGGTAATGCAGGTAGAACAGCATCAGGATCAGTCGTCCGGTGACGGTGTGACGTCTCTCTGATCTTTCCTGACGCCTCCTGGCAGATTAAGGACCCATAATTCCCTGCTGCAGTCCGGTCCGGACCTGACCGTGTGTAAACGTGGACCTGTCCCTACCTAGTTTGGTCAGTATGGAAGCTGTGCTTTCTCAGGCCAAACGTCTTGTTTTCCCGCTGACTCAGCTACTTTATAGAGCGGACAGGGTTTGTAATCCTTCACTCTCCCGTCACGGACCGGCTGTGGAAGACCAGAAAGAGAAGGGACGTTTTTTGTGTCACATGAAATAACGTTGGCCATCTTGTCACAGCATATCCATGCAGGGAGAGTGTTTCCAGAAGAAAGCTTCGTCATCTCAACCGTTCTGACTGCGCCGAGCGGATCACTGATCCAGGACAGAGGGACGGATGGACGGATGGATGGATGGACGGAGGGACAGAGGGACGGACGGATGGATGGATGGACGGAGGATTATTGTCATACCTCTCCTCCCTCCTGCTCTCTCCTTCCCTCCCTCCCACTCGTTCTCTCGCTGCCTTCTAACGGAGCGGGCGCTCCGTTGCCATGGTTACCCGGCGAGGAGAGCAGGCGGAGGGGGCGGGGGCGAGGGGGGGGGGGGGGGGGAGCTGGCGTAGCAGTCAGGGGGTCTGCTCAGCTCAGAGGGGGGAGGAATGTGAATACAGCTGAATCTAGGACGGATGGGCGGGCGGGCATGTATACTGTATAACCAAGCCACTGAATCTTGCTCCTCACACACACACACACACACACACACAGACACACACACACACACACACTCACACACACAGACAGACACACACACACACACACACACACACACTCACACAGACACACACACACACACACACTCACACAGACACACACACACACACACACGCACTCACACACACACACAGACAGACACACACACACTCACACAGACACACACACTCACTCACACACACACACACTCACACAGACACACACACACACGCACACACACAGACAGACACACACACACACACACTCACACTGACACACACACACTCACTCACACACACACACACACACACAGACACACACACACACACACTGTGTGGAAGGGAATAGGCACCCGAACACTGGGCATTCCCCCAACTCTCTGCCCAGTGTTCGGTCCTCGACGCTGAAAGCAGCAGTGTGCTAGAAAGCCCGTCCGTCCGAGGACTTCCTGTCTCTGGTGTGTGGAGACGCAGCGACGTGTCTCTCTCAGAGCCCAGGGCTCTTCTCCAGTAGAGCAGTATGGATGGATGAGTCTCTCATAGAGCCCAGGGCTCTTCTCCAGTAGAACAGTATGGATGGATGAGTCTCTCTCAGAGCCCAGGACTCTTCTCCAGTAGAACAGTATGGACGGATGAGTCTCTCTCAGAGCCCAGGGCTCTTCTCCAGTAGAGCAGTATCGACGGATGAGTCTCTCTCAGAGCCCAGGGCTCTTCTCCAGTAGAGCAGTATCGACGGATGAACACGTCACATCATGGTTGAGCTACTGTAGGAATCTGCTCTAGGAGACCTGCGTCAGAGTAGCCTCTATATTATTGACTCAGCAGTGGGCCCAGAACTGGACTGCAGAACGGCCAGAACGCCAGTCTCTATCAGTGACTTTCCGTCTGTGACTCATGGGGAAACAAACACAATAACAATGGAATGAAGGTGAAGTGGTCCGACTAGATATCAGGTGTGCGGCACCACAGTGTTCCAGCTGGTCCAGTAAGCTGCCCTCAGGGAGAGTTCTAGGGTCAGACTACTCCCCCCTACACTGTAAAGGGCATGGACTTCAAACTGACCTTTAATTGGAGGAAATGCCATCAGTGTGGCACTCCGGGGGGTTCAGACGGTAAAGGTCTAGTTCCAGGGATAACGGTCCAGCCATCTTAGGAATGCCTATTGCTTTCAGTGACTTGCCCCCAACTGTGAACAAGTATGAGCGTGTTTACCTCGAGACTTCCCCTTGTTTACTTAGAGACCACATCTCTGTACAGGAGGAGAGCACAGCGGCTCTAGTCGGCCAGAGGGACCTACCAATGGCTCGTTGTTCAACAAGCTTTCCACCAATCAGTGTTGTGTTTACAGTGGAGTCAGTCATTATGGTCATCATTGCTTAATAAGCTTTCCACCAATCAGTGTTGTGCTTGTGGTGGAGTAAGTCGATGGAGAGCTAAGGTGGCCATATTGGTTTCCTGATTTTGAGCCGTGGTCGTACGGTCCACCCTGAGCTCCATTTGATCCAAAGCTAGTACCCGTTAATCTCATTGTAGTAGTATTACCTAACTAGGATATAGAAAAGTGATGTCATATTCTCTCAAATTGAAAACGAAAGACTATATAAATCAGACCAGAGGATTTTAGACCAGCTCAGCTCAGCTCTGAGAGGATTTCCTCAAACTGATCTCATTAAAGGAAATTAAATATCAAGATTTTTAATCCACACAGTAGCAGAACTTGTCTTTGTACAGTGAGTGGACATTCTGCCTGGTTCTGAGTTGATCCGCCCCTAGGCCCCTCCCCCTAGGCAAGGGCATCTTGGGAGGTGACCGCTTTGTGCTCTCCGGCTGGTTGTGTGTTGTATCGTCCCCCTGATGGTCAGATTGGGGGTGGGGGAAGGAAAGGCAGTTCACATACAGTAGTCACTACTACTGTGTGTGTGTGTGTGTGTGTGTGTGTGTGTGTGTGTGTGTGTGTGTGTGTGACGTTTCTAAAGATCATATTACAGAGACGTGAAAAACCACAACAAGCCCTCGCTCTATGCACAACTAGCGATTCATAAAGACAGATTGATGAAAACAACCGTTTCGCGGCAGAAAATAGATTTTTTAGAAGCTGCATTCTCAGTGAACCGTCCGCCGCCATTACATGGATATACTTGGCTCGCGCTGGATTTTCAATTTATTCTACAGGCCTCCGAATTACACCAAAGTTATCTCGGTGAGTCAAACATCTTATAATATGCCGTAAATAAGGTCCAGGTTGTCAAAAACAAACATTCTCCTTTAAACAGTCTCTGTGGACCAGCGCGGGCCTTCTGTAGTCCAGCCCTGAGAGCTTTCCTGTGTCAGGCCAAGTTGGCGTGAAGTTACCTGGAGCAAGACAGGTGCCATAAGACATCAGTGTCTGGTAGAGAGCTTTTGGTCACATGGTAAATCACTCAGGCAGCCTTTTAGAAAAAGTTTCAGTGCTAAAAAGAGCCCAGATTTTAATATTATGTCAGCTAATACGGCATCTCTAGAACTTTTTGATTAAAGAAGTATGAGCGATTATTTTATATGTTTTTATGAGTGCACATAGGGGCTTCATTACTCCCTCAAATGTGTGACTCACTCATCTACAGCTTGTATCCTGGTTCATAGATCTGTCATCTTTAGCCGTGACCCAAGAATAGGCTGACCTCCAGCAGCACAGATACAAAAAGACCAGCTGAAATGTATCAGCCGGTTTACAAGTCAGCCTGCGTCTGTCGTGGATATTTGCTCTCTTTTGTGCTCTGCTCAGTCAGGTCTCAATGGAGAACTTTCTGCCGTGCTTCCTACCTTCTAAAGCCATTGGGAAGATGAATAGCTCAGTGTTAAAGCCGCAGGGAGGAAATAGGCTACACAGCAACAGTGATGTAGCTGGCAATAAAAAAGGGACATGGACAACTAAACAGCATCTCTTTCCGCTGGAGAAATCAATAGGGGATTTATAGATGTAATCATCTTAAATGAGTAAGCAAAATGTGAACGTGTGCTACTGTGATTAGCACAAGAAAGGATGCTAACGCTAACTGAAGCAGAAATATTGAAGGGGAGATGGTAATGTCATTACAGCTCATGTGCCCTAGTCTGATGGAGTTCACAGTACAGTACAGTAGCCTACAGTGATGTCACCATGTGTTTTGGAGGCAAGATGGTTTCCTCTGAGATGATGCTAGACTACTGGAATGAAAGAGACCAGCTGACTGCAGGAAAACGTGAATCTAACTTTGCTCCCTCCCTCCTCCTCCATCTATCCTACTGGTCCATATATCCCCTACTGGTCCACCTATCCTATTGGTCCATCTATCCCCTACTGGTCCAACTATCCTACTAGTCCATATATCCCCTACGGGTCCATCTATCCTACTGGTCCATCTTTCCCCTACTGGTCCATCTATCCCCTACTGGTCCATCTATCCTACTGGTCCATCTATCCTACTGGTCCATCTATCCTACTGGTCCATCTATCCTACTGGTCCACCTATCCTACTGGTCCATCTATCCTACTGGTCCATCTATCCCCTACTGGTCCATCTATCCTACTGGTACATCTATCCCCTACTGGTCCACCTATCCTACTGGTCCACCATCCCCTACTGGTCCATCTATCATACTGGTCCATCTATCCTACTGGTCCATCTATCCCCTACTGGTCCATCTATCCTACTGGTCCATCTATCCTACTGGTCCATCTATCCCCTACTGGTCCATCTATCCTACTGGTCCATCTATCCTACCAGTCCATCTATCCTACTGGTCCATCTATCCTACCGGTCCATCTATCCCCTACCAGTCCATCTATCCCCTACTAGTCCATCTATCATACTGGTCCATCTTGCCTGCTTCCCTTTCTCCATGTCCCACTCCCTCCCTCCTGGTCCCTGGGCTTCCTCCTCGCGCTGTGAGGTTGATGTGATACAGTCACATGTTTAGATACAGTCACCTGATGAGGATTCTCAACTCAAACTCAAACTTTATTTATAGAGCACATTTAAAAATGACTGTGTTTGACCAGAGTGCTGTACAGGTAGGTGAAATAAATAACAACAATAATCCTACAAAACACAACAATACACACAAACACAACAATACACACAAAGACAACCATACACATAAATACAACAATTCACACACTTGTCTGGGAGTCACGCTCAACTAGAATTGAAGGCCAGGGAGAAAAAGTGGGTGTTCAATAAAAAATGTAGAACCTCTAGGGTCTGGGTGGATCTAATGTGGAGGGAAGCTGCTCAGCTGTTCTCTCTATCCATTAGCCGATGGGCGGTCAGACGTAGGGTTAGAGTTAGGGATGTTAGTGGGCGGTCAGACGTGGATGGCTGGTTGCACCTGGTTCACTCTAATAAAGTCAATAGATAGAAGCTAGTTCATACGTTGTACACTAAAAACCCTCAAATTACAGGATTTACTCACTTACAGCTGCATGGTCCTGTTCACACCTAGCATTAAAATGCATCCTGGGTGATCCGATCACAAGTGAAGCTCTAAGTACGTCAGTTCACACCTGGCATTAGAATGAGTCTCCATGTGCGTCTGGTCCACCTGGGATCAGAGCTCACTTCCCTGCTCTGTGTGCAAATAAACACCTACATCATTTATAAACACCTACATAATTTATAAACACCTAAATCATTAATAAACACCTACATCATTTATAAACACCTACACTACATCATTTACATCTGCAAAGACCAAACACGTTGTTGTTTTTAACTGGAGGGAGGCAGCAATGCAATTCCTGTACCTAGTCTGATGGAAATTAAAAGAAGAGGAAGAACAAGAAGACATCAAAACAATCTAGACTGGGTTTTTAGGATCTTAGGACACATAGTTGCTCCATACCGAGTGCCATAGTACCAAGTGAACCGATACCAGTGCTTATGCACTTCTCCATTGCTTACCACAGATGATTATGACAACGTTTCAGCAGTCCTCAGCATTCAGCATTCGATCCCTATTTATCTTAATATCACATTTCTCTAATATCACATTCATATTACTCTACTATTCAAGGTACAAACAAAGCTTAAACACCATTGCATCTGTATTTTTTTAGCAATTTTTTATTGTTATTTATGGGAAGAATACAAGGAAAACAGGAGAAATAAGACAGAAACAAAAGTTTTTGTAGGCACATATACTAGTACTACAAGTCCCTGCGCCTCAGAGAGGGAGAGGCGGAGCCTGGTGTGGTGACTCATCGTGCTCTCCAGCGCCTGTGAGGACGGCTGGCCTTGGTGGTCTTCCTCTTCTTCTTGGGGATGGGATCCACCTCGGCTCTGCTGTGGGGGTCCACCGTTTCCTCCCAGCTCCTCTTTCTGCTGCTCTTGAAACTGAAGCCGATGCTGGAGCCAAAGATGGTGTAGGCGCTGTAGTCATCCACCTCCATGTCCTCCACTTCATCCTCATCAACGATATAACCAGTTTTGAATCCAGAGGCGCTAGGACCAGGGTTGGATCCAGAAGCGCTAGGACCAGGGGGGATAGTGGTGCTAGGACCAGGGTGGATAGTGGTGCTAGGACCAGGGTGGATAGTGGTACTAGGCTTTGGGTAGGTGTAGGCGCTAGCAGATGGTGGAGGGTGGTGTGGCGGGCAGAGGACAGACTGGTTCTGGATGGGAGCAGAGACGGTGTTGGTCGGGGCCTTGAAACTGAAGCCGATGCTGGAGCCAGAGATGGTGTAGGCGCTGTAGTCATCCACCTCCATGTCCTCCACTTCATCCTCATCAACGATATAACCAGTTTTGAATCCAGAGGTGCTAGGACCAGGGTGGATAGTGTTACTAGGCTTTGGGTAGGTGTAGGCGCTAGCAGATGGTGGAGGGTGGTGTGGCGGGCAGATGGACTTGCCAGGCCAAGGGGAGCTCGACCTGGGATAGCTGGAGCAGCCAGCCTGCTGTGGAGGGCAGATAGAAGTGCTAGGCTTGGGGCAGGTAGAGATGCTTGGCCTGTGCTGTTGTTGAGGGCAGCTAGCGCTGGCAGGCTGTGGTGGAGGGAAGCTGGAGGCCATGGTGCGGCTGGATCCCAGCTGAGTCGCCACATAGCTGCCAGAGGGCGTGAGGGCCGTCTGGCTGGCCAACTTTTGCTGCAAGAGGACGGCTGATGAGGACTTATCCGGAGAACTTATCCGGTGACTCCTCTGCGCCACAACCGCGTCCTCTTGTCCTGCATTGGACCCTGGAGCAGGGAGCTGAGAGTGCTGAGAAGAGTCTCCAGCTGGGGGAACAAAGACGTTTAGAAGTGCAGTTATTGAGAATAAACTGCTTACTCAACTTAAAAGTTCAGAAGAATAGTTTTTAACACGAACCATACACAGAACTGACATGTTTAGAAGTGTTAGGATAGGTTTTGACATGAACTGTCCACTAAGCTAACAAGTTAGGCATATCCTCTCTACAAGAATCCAAACCCTTTTCATACCAAAACCATTTCTTTGCTAAACCTTCAACAAACCTGTATGTTAAAAAATATTTTTTCCAAATTACTGTATTCTAATTTCATCTTCATAAAATCATCTTCTTAAAAGTACTTACCAGGGCAATAAACTTGATCCCCAACACTGACGGGTTTCATCTTAATGATGGTCGCGTGTCAATCATGAAATAGATGTGATGTCTCTCTGAAGGTTTTGTCTTTGATTATCTTCTCAGAATGTTTTGGGTGTTCTAGAACCTTTCTTTGTTTCTAGTGACTATGAGGTTTTTCTGATGACATCATAGTGGGCCTTATGACACAATAGTGTTCTATTCATCCATATCAACCAGGATATCAGTCAAACTCATTAGGAATGTATTATCTATCATCAAATGTACTTTATATTATTTTATTATACTTTATATTATTCAATAATAATAATACATCTGTATAGAAAACATTTATAATGAAGCCCATATGCTTGTGAATTTGCTGAAAAATAGGGTTAGGGTGCTTGTGTGAATGTCTGTCCATTTTACTAATGACGCCTCGTTATGAGCACTCAGCTGTTGTTGTGTTCAGCCATGTTGACACAATGCAGAGATAGCATTCATATAATCATATAAAACTCACAACTGGTGTGTATTGGGATAATGTTAGCTGACCAAATAAAGATAATAATAAATAAATAGGCACAACCTCTAGTATTTGCTGGTTATTTTTGCAGACTGTAATAAAACTGTTGGGTTCAATAAGACTGGAGGAACGTTGCACTGGCATCAGTGAAACACATCTGAGGAAGCAGTGAGGAATCATTGAAATGGAGTTTGAGGTGATATCGATGCTTTCAGGAGCTACTGCAATTTGCATGATCTGTGTTTTGTTGAGTAATCTTACCTGTGGTTCTGTTTTGTTGTACATTTGGATATACATATCTATATTCATTCTATACCCAGAGAGAAAACAAGAGACTCATATCTATATTCATTCTATACCCAGAGAGAAAACAAGAGACTCATATCTATATTCATTCTATACCCAGAGAGATGCCCGGTGGAAATCATCCAATGTGAAATTGCTGTTCTGTTCATCTGATGCTTGTCCAAGGGAAACGTAACATTATGGGCTAGATTTTGATTTATTTTTTAATCAATAGTAAGACTTGCTTGAATGAACGCGGCTCACATTCTCTGCTCTACGATCGGCTTGTTGGTGCCTGGAATATTGTGTGCAATATGGCTGAATATTTATCAGATTTTGAGGATATAGAAGATGACTTAGAATATGATGGACGCCAATCGTAGCATAGAGATCAGAATGTGAGCTGCGAGTGTAGCCTACAGACGGAGAATAGCCAGTCTGCGCGCTGCGCGCATGCGTGCTGGAGCAAGTGGGGAAGCTATTTCGTTTCTAAAGACATTTCTAAAGATCATATTACAGAGACATGTGAAAAACCACAACAAGCCCTCGCTCTATGCACAACTAGCGATTCATAAAGACAGATTGATGAAAACAACCGTTTCGCGGCAGAAAATAGATTTTTTAGAAGCTGCATTCTCAGTGAACCGTCCGCCGCCATTACATGGATATACTTGGCTCGCGCTGGATTTTCAATTTCTTCTACAGGCCTCCGAATTACACCAAAGTTATCTCGGTGAGTCAAATGTCTTATAATATGCCGTAAATAAGGTCCAGGTTGTCAAAAACAAACATTCTCCTTTAAACAGTCTCTGTGGACCAGCGCGGGCCTTCTGTAGTCCAGCCCTGAGAGCTTTCCTGTGTCAGGCCAAGTTGGCGTGAAGTTACCTGGAGCAAGACAAGTGCCATAAGACATCAGTGTCTGGTAGAGAGCTTTTGGTCACATGGTAAATCACTCAGGCAGCCTTTTAGAAAAAGTTTCAGTGCTAAAAAGAGCCCAGATTTTAATATTATGTCAGCTAATACGGCTCTCTAGAACTTTTTGATTAAAGAAGTATGAGCGATTATTTTATATGTTTTTATGAGTGCACTACAAGGTCACATAGGGGCTTCATTACTCCCTCAAATGTGTGACTCACTCATCTACAGCTTGTATCCTGGTTCATAGATCTGTCATCTTTAGCCGTGACCCAAGAATAGGCTGACCTCCAGCAGCACAGATACAAAAAGACCAGCTGAAATGTATCAGCCGGTTTACAAGTCAGCCTGCGTCTGTCGTGGATATTTGCTCTCTTTTGTGCTCTGCTCAGTCAGGTCTCAATGGAGAACTTTCTGCCGTGCTTCCTACCTTCTAAAGCCATTGGGAAGATGAATAGCTCAGTGTTAAAGCCGCAGGGAGGAAATAGGCTACACAGCAACAGTGATGTAGCTGGCAATAAAAAAGGGACATGGACAACTAAACAGCATCTCTTTCCGCTGGAGAAATCAATAGGGGATTTATAGATGTAATCATCTTAAATGAGTAAGCAAAATGTGAACGTGTGCTACTGTGATTAGCACAAGAAAGGATGCTAACGCTAACTGAAGCAGAAATATTGAAGGGGAGATGGTAATGTCATTACAGCTCATGTGCCCTAGTCTGATGGAGTTCACAGTACAGTACAGTAGCCTACAGTGATGTCACCATGTGTTTTGGAGGCAAGATGGTTTCCTCTGAGATGATGCTAGACTACTGGAATGAAAGAGACCAGCTGACTGCAGGAAAACGTGAATCTAACTTTGCTCCCTCCCTCCTCCTCCATCTATCCTACTGGTCCATATATCCCCTACTGGTCCACCTATCCTATTGGTCCATCTATCCCCTACTGGTCCAACTATCCTACTAGTCCATATATCCCCTACGGGTCCATCTATCCTACTGGTCCATCTATCCCCTACTGGTCGATCTATCCCCTACTGGTCCATCTATCATACTGGTCCATCTATCCCCTACTGGTCCATCTATCCTACTGGTCCATCTATCCCCTACTGGTCCATCTATCAATCAATCAATCAATCAATCAAAGCTTTATTTATATAGCGCATTTCATACCCAGAGGCAACACAATGCGCTTTACAGAGAACAAGGGAGGTGGGCAGACATCCCACCCCTACATATTCCAGAGGGAAGCAAAAAAACAGTAATCACCCGGGGGCCAGATAAGTGAGCTGTAAAAATTCTTCCCTGACCCCTCTCAGCGAGGCGATCGAGCAAGCTCCTGGTGGTATCCATCCTAATGGACTAGGCGTGAAACAGTTGACCTCTAGCACCATCAGACTTTTAGCATCACTGGCCTGACAATCATCTACTGCTGTAGATAGTCTGCCGAACTATTGTTCTGTTTCTTGTGCCCCTCTTACCCCTGTTTCTGTACCGGTTGCCTCGCCAAGCTCCAATTCTCCTGTCTCCCCCCCTATTGTTGCTCCTCGGCAGGCAAATTGTCTCCTTGAGTCCACCTCAACCTGTGTGAATAACCCCTCTACATTTTGTGCTAGAAATGGCTTGGGGCTGATCCATTGGAATATTAGAAGCCTACTCCAATATCAGAAACTGGATCATCTGAAAATTTTAGTCTCTCAGGCTAATCCTGATATTATGGTTATCACTGAAACTTGGCTTAAGAGTAGTGTTTGTGACTCTGATGTGGCCATAACTGATTTTAACCTTTTTAGAACTGACAGGCTTAGCAGAGGTGGTGGGGTGGCCATTTATGTTAAGAGCTGTTTTACTGTTTCTGTTTTACTTGCAGTCACCTTACCCAAGTGCTTTGAATTTCTTGCTCTTAATATTGATTGTGGGTCTAATAATTCTCTTGTTGTTGTTGGTATCTATAGACCTCCTTCTGCTGATGTCATGTCTATTGATCGTCTGGCTGATCTACTCTCCCGCTTTACTAACTCTGAAATGATTGTTTTGGGAGATTTTAATATTGATTGGCTAACAAATGCTTCTGATTATTTAAAGGATGTTTCTGCTAGCCTTAATTTGACTCAGTTGATCATAGATCCTACCAGGCCTAATTTGAAGAACCCTTTAAAATCTTCACTTATTGACCTTATCTTCTCTAATAAGAGTGATAAAATCTCTGCATGTGGAGTGCTTGATTTGGGTATTAGTGATCACTGTCCTACTGTATGTATTCGTGATACACATGTCAAGAGAACCTCTTTTCGTATTATAATTAAGAGAAACTTAAATAATTTTAATGAACAAGCCTTTCTTCATGACCTTTATAACAGTGGTATTCATTCTACTTCTGCTATCCCTGATGTTGAACTAGCTTTAGAATTTTTTATTTTCACTTTCTTGTCGGTAGTAAATAGACATGCCCCCTTCAAAAGGTACCGAGCAAAAAACAGATCCAGTCCCTGGTTTACCCCTGAACTATCATCCTTGTTTTTGTCTAGAAATACAGCGTGGTCTCTCGCTAGACGTACAAACGAGGCCTCACATTGGGCTGCATTTAGAGTCCTTAGGAACAAATGCACGTCTCTCGTGAGAAAAAGTAAATCTGACTATTACTTGAATTTGATCACTAACATTTTTTCTAATCCCTCTAAATTTTGGAAGGTGGTAAAAGCTTGTAGCAGCAATTCTTCTAACTCTGTACCTACTGAGGTTAAATTTGATGACTGTTTTATAAATGATCAAACTGAGATCTGCTCTGCTTTTAATAGACACTTTGCTGCGGCTGGCCATATTTTTAAGGATGACGATGTTGGATCCCCTTCTACAAATGTTAATCATCTGTCTCTGGAGCAGGCTCACGTGCCTACCCATAATGCTGCTTCCCAGTTCTCTTTTAGTCCTGTGTCTCCTAGTGTGGTTCTTGAAGCTCTCCTAGCCATTGATCCCAAGAAATCCACTGGTGAAGATAACCTGGATCCTTTCTTTCTCCAGTTATCTGCCCCTTTAATTGCTGAGCACATATCACATATTTTTAATCTGTCTATGTCTTCTTGTGTTGTCCCTAGAGTTTGGAAAACTGCGCAAGTTCTCCCATTGCATAAAAGCGGTGAAAAGAATGACCCTAATAATTATAGGCCAATATCTAGGCTGTCTTGTTTGGCTAAAATGCTGGAGTCAGTTGTAAATTGTCAACTCAAAGATTTTCTCTCACACCACTCCATTTTATCTTTGCACCAATCTGGTTTTAGATCCAACCATAGCACTATCTCAGCCATCACTTTGGTTACAGATAATATAGTTTCTTCCTTAGATAAAAGAAAACATTGTGCTGCCCTGTTTATTGATCTGTCTAAGGCCTTTGACACTGTTGACCATCCTTTACTGTTAAATCGATTATGTAGCATTGGCCTAGATGGAAATACATGTAACTGGTTCCAGAATTATTTATCTGATAGATCTCAATGTGTGAAGTTAGGGGGTGCCCAGTCGGACCTTTTGCCTATAACTAAAGGTGTTCCTCAGGGGTCAATTTTAGGTCCTGTGCTATTTACCATTTACATCAATGATATTGTATCCTCGGTTAGTGGTTGTCAATTTCATCTTTATGCTGATGATACCATTCTGTATTGTGTTGCTGACTCTGCGGAATTAGCTATTGAAAAATTGCAACTTTCTTTTAATGCTGTTCAAGATGCTCTTGTGTCTCTCAAGTTAGTTCTTAACAAGAACAAAACCAAATATATGTTGTTCTCTAGGGCAAGAGATCTTGACCATAATAGTCTGCGCATAACTGCTGCAAATGGATCCTTTATCGAGAGAGTTTCAGAATATAAATATCTGGGCATTTGGCTCGATGATAAATTAACATTCAAATTTCATATTGATAATCTTGTGACCAAACTACGGCAGAAAATTGGCTTCTTATATAGGAACAGAACTAGCTTTCCAATGCTTTGTAGAAAGAGGATTATCGAAGCAGTCTTTTTATCTGTCCTGGACTATGGTGATGTAGTCTATAGACATGCCTCTGCTTCTACTCTCAGATCTTTAGACACTGTCTACCACTCAGCTCTTAGATTCATTACAGGAGATAGCTATAACACGCATCATTGCTCCCTGTATGAAAAGGTTGGCTGGCCGTCCCTTTCTATGAGACGTGAGAAACATTGGTTTTTATTTATTTTTAAAGCTCTTATTGGTAAGCAACCACCTTATATTACTTTTATGCTGGATTGGAACTCTGGGTCTTATCTAACCCGTTCCAGTGAGGTGCTCCTGCTCAAGGTTCCCAGAGCTCGTTCCAACCTAGGAATGACTGCTTTTACTGTCAGTGCTCCAAACTCCTGGAATGCCCTCCAAAGCACTTTTAAAATGGCTACCCTCCCTTCGTTTGGTCATTTTAGAACTATGGTTTCTGAATTTTGCACATCTTACTGTAATTGTTTTTAGCTGTATTTCTTGTTCTGTTCTTATTTATTTTAACTTATTTTACTCTATTTTCATGTTGTGCTTTTAGTGTTATTATTGCCTTACCTCTGTTTTATTCATGTTTATCTTTGTACTATTTTATCTCTCTTACTCGTCGTCACTGTAAATGAGGGCAACCTCAGTGTCCTTCGAGTTTAAATAAAGGTTATTGAATGTTTGTCTACCGGCTAAGAACATTTATAGAGCAATAAATAACATTAAATTACATTTTCAAAGTAAGAGAGGCTAATAACATCATAGGAGAGATATGGCAAACATTGGTGTATGTCTGTGTGTGCATAAATGTGCCTGGGCCCAGATAGAGGCAGGGGTTGGGGTAGGGTGGGGGGTAGGAAAAGGATACGGACCCGGGTTAGGGTGAGGGGAAGGGGATCTGAGCCCAGGACTGGTGTCTGTCAGTGTGTGTGTGAGTGTGCCTGGGTCCAGGTAGAGGCAGGGTTAGGGGTAGGGTGGGGGTAGGAAGAGGATACG
Source organism: Borostomias antarcticus (assembly GCF_949987555.1). Taxonomy (NCBI): domain Eukaryota; kingdom Metazoa; phylum Chordata; class Actinopteri; order Stomiiformes; family Stomiidae; genus Borostomias; species Borostomias antarcticus. Next base: position 29,712,994 of record NC_140236.1, read on the forward strand.
GACCCGGGGTAGGGTGAGGGGAAGGGGGTACTGGACCCAGGCCTAAGGCCGGAAGTGGACTGTTGTATGTCTGTGTGTGCGTGTGTGTGTGTTAACTAATTTGCTACGACATCTGCAGCAGACACAGGGGTATCTATCGGACTCAGGGTGGTCTACTGGTGACAGTGGGGCATCCACTGGACCTGGTTAGAAGATAGGAGGGAGAGAGAGACGCACTAGGGAGAGGGGAGGCAGAACAGGGTTAGTAGCACACGGAGCCATATATAGAGCAATACATTACGTCAAACTACATTTTCAGAGCAAGAAAGGCTAAGAGCATCATGGGAGAGGTGTGGCAAACACTAATGTGTGTGTGTGTGTGTGCGTGCCTGGGCCCAGATAGAGGCAGGGGTTGGGGTAGGGTGGGGGGTAGGAAAAGGATACGGACCCGGGTTAGGGTGAGGGGAAGGGGATCTGAGCCCAGGACTGGTGTCTGTCAGTGTGTGTGTGAGTGAGTGTGAGTGTGCCTGGGTCCAGGTAGAGGCAGGGGTCAGGGGTAGGATGGGGGTAGGAAGAGGATACGGACCCGGGGTAGGGTGAGGGGAAGGGGGTACTGGACCCAGGCCTAAGGCCGGAAGTGGGCTGTTGTATGTCTGTGTGTGCGTGTGTGTGTGTTAACTAATTTGCTACGACATCTGCAGCAGACACAGGGGTATCTATCGGACTCAGGGTGGTCTACTGGTGACAGTGGGGCATCCACTGGACCTGGTTAGAAGATAGGAGGGAGAGAGAGAGGCACTAGGGAGAGGGGAGGCAGAACAGGGTTAGTAGCACACGGAGCCATATATAGAGCAATACATTACGTCAAACTACATTTTCAGAGCAAGAAAGGCTAAGAGCATCATGGGAGAGGTGTGGCAAACACTAATGTGTGTGTGTGTGTGTGCGTGCCTGGGCCCCGATAGAGGCAGGGGTTGGGGTAGGGTGGGGGGTAGGAAAAGGATACGGACCCGGGTTAGGGTGAGGGGAAGGGGATCTGAGCCCAGGACTGGTGTATGTCTGTATGTGTGTGAGCGTGAGTGTAGGTGTGCCTGGGTCCAGTTAGAGGCAGGGGTCGGGGGTAGGGTTGGGGGTGGGAAAAGGATACGGACCCGGGGTAGGGTGAGGGGAAAGGGAACTGGGCCCAGGTCCAGGCCTAAGCTGGATGTGGACTGGTGTGTGTCTGTGTGTACGTGTGTGTGTTAACTAAGTACTACAACATCCACAACTGACACGGGGGTATCTATTGTCTGCGGGCGACAGTGGGGCATCTACTGGACCAATGTATACAGAGGATTCACAGGTAGGTTTGAGGCTGCCTTTCTGTGTCTCAAGTTCCTAGCTAGTGATTGTAGGCTAGGTCGAAAAGGTATGTCTTGAGGTCTCGCTTGAAGACCTCCGTTGTTTCGGCCCTTCTTAGGCACTCCGGTAGGGTGTTCCAGAGGTTGGGGGCATAGAAACTAAAAGCTGCCTCTCCGTGTTTCTTGGTCCTGGCTTTTGGAACTGTTAAAAGTTCAGTACCTGAGGATCTGAGTGGTCTGTTGGGCATGTACTTAACAAGCATGTTTGAAATATATTCTGGTGAGTGATTGTGTAGAGATTTATAGACTAGTAGTAGTATTTTAAAGTCTATTCTAGAGTTGACAGGTAACCAGTGTAGTGATTTTAAGGCTGGTGTGATGTGTGCCCTTCGTCTAGTCTTAGTGAGGACTCGTGCTGCAGCATTCTGTATCATTTGTAGCTTAGAGATTGCTTTCTTCGGTAGGCCTGATAGTAGAGCATTGCAGTAGTCCAGCCTGCTTGTGATGAAAGCATGCATTAATCTTTCGGTGTCAGCCTGAGAGAGAAAGGGTTGCACCTTGGCAATGTTCCTTAGGTGGTAGAAAGATGTCCTTGTAATATTCTTTATGTGGTTTTCGAAATTAAGATCTGAGTCAAGTATGACACCTAGGTTTTTAGCCTGGCAATTGGTGTCAATTTCCAGAGTTTTTAAGTGTGCAGCTAGTTTCTCTCTTTCAGCTTTTTCTCCAATGATCAGTACTTCTGTTTTGTCCTGGTTTAGTTGGAGGAAATTATGTGACATCCATACATTTATATCTGTAGTACACTTGACAAGGCAGTCAACCAAGCTGTAGTTACTGGGTGTTACAGAAATATAGAGTTGGGTATCATCTGCGTAGCTATGGTAGCTAATGTTGTGCCTCCTGATGACACTGCCAAGGGGCAGCATGTACAGGCTGAAGAGTAGAGGTCCTAGGATCGATCCTTGGGGCACCCCACAGGTCATTGGGATCTTTCCTGAGCTATAATCACCGAGGGCGACGAAGAAATCCCGACCGGTTAGATAGGTCTTAAGCCAATTTAGGACTGGACTAGAGAGGCCAACCCACTTTTCCAGACTTTCGATGAGGATTACATGATCTATAGTATCAAAGGCTGCACTCAGGTCCAGGAGGACAAGAACAGAAATCTCTTTGGAGTCAGCATTAATTCTGAGGTCATTTACAACTTTGACTAATGCCGTCTCTGTGCTATGGTGGGCGCGGAAGCCGGACTGGAAAAGGTCAAGGGTACAACTTGTAGCTAGGAAATCAATAATCTGTTTGAAAACTATTTTTTCCAGAATTTTACTCAAAAAGGGAAGGTTGGAGATTGGTCTAAAATTGCTAAAAACTGAAGTGTCTAAGTTGTTTTTCTTCAGTACGGGTCTCACCAGAGCAGTTTTAAGTATTGGTGGGAAGACACCTGTAGATAGGGAGTCATTAACAATGGATAAAATGTCATAGGATACAGAGTCAAAAATTGTTTTGAAAAAATCGGTGGGGATGGGATCCAGCAGGCATGTGGAGGTTTTGAGTTTGGATACTACTTTCCTCAACATTTCTGTGTCAATCAGTGTAAACAGGCTCATATGTCCATTGCATGGGGGGAGAGGATCTGTAAACGGGATGCATGGCCTTTCCTGGGTGATATTTCTCCTAATATTCATAATCTTATCTCTGAAGTAAGCTGCAAATTCCTCACATTTGGAGGTAGAGAGCAGGTTATCAGGTGTTTTTACGGCAGGGTTTATTAGGCTATCAATTGTTGAGAAGAGCACTCTTGAATTATTTCGATTGATAGATATCAATTTTGAGAAGTGGTCTTTCCTTGCATTTCTTATTGCTTTATTAAAAGCAGAGAGATGTTCTTTGAGAATATTATGGTGGACCTGTAGCTTGGTTTTTCGCCATATACGCTCAGAGCTTCTGCAGGTTCTCTTTAGTTGATATGTTTCCTTATTTCGCCATGGAGCTTTATTATTGGTTGTGATCCTTTTCAGTTTAATAGGTGCTACAGAATCCAAGGCTGCCCTTACTCTGGTGTTAAAGGTGGTTGCCAAGTCTTCAATATGTCCTAAGGGCCCCACTTCTGGAGTTGATAAATTGTTTGTGGTCATTATTTCTCTAAAGCTATCGGCTACTGCGGAGGTAAGATAACGTTTCTTGATAAAGCGCTCAGTACTACTTTTGACTTTAGGAACCAATGCAGTGAAGAAGATACAGAAATGGTCGGAGAGAGCGAGGTCACTAATAGAGGAAACAGTGATAGTCAGGCCCTTAGTAATAACTAGATCAAGGGTGTGGCCGCGGTTGTGGGTTGGCTCAGAGATATGTTGGGTAAAATCCATGGAGTTTAGGAGGTTGATAAAGTCCCTAGCTTTCGAGTCCGCCTCAGTGTCTACGTGTATGTTGAAATCTCCAGTGATGATAATCTTATCATAATTTGTATGGATGATGGACAGGAGTTCTGAAAATTCTGTAGAGAAGGCAGAGCATTGTTTGGGAGGCCTATACACGGTTACTGCCAGAACTGGGGGCTGGCATTTTAGGACAATAGCGTGGTATTCAAAAGACGCAAAATCATCAAAGGAGATGGTCCTGCAGCTGAGGGCATCTGTAGCTATGGTGGCTGTACCTCCACCTTTTTTCCCACTTCTGATAGATTGAAAAAAGCTATAGTTAGGAGGAGAGGCTTCAATGAGGGCTGCTGGTCCATTTATATTTAGCCAGGTTTCAGTTAGGAACATACAGTCTAATTTACGTTCACATATAAGATCATTAATGAGAAAGGTTTTGCTTGGTAGGGACCTGACATTTAGAATCGCCATTGAAATAGCTTCCGGAGAAAAGGGCTGGCTCGCCTGTCTAGTAGGCCTGGATAGTATATTCACTGGAACGGATATCAGGTTTTTTATATTAGATCCACCTGACTGTTTCATTATGGTAATAGGGGTGCGGTGGGAGATAATTCGCTGAATGGCATATTCAGGTGGGCAGAATTTGTTTATAGAAATATAAACGTCGCTATGCCAGGTCTCAGTGAGGGGCAGGGAGTCCAGGTCTATGGTGATGGGGCGCTGGTGAGATGGAGCTGGTGTAGCCCGACCCGCGGGTACAGGAGGTTTATGTTTGGCAGTAGGGTGGTTGAGACGGGTCAGGCTAACCCCACATCAGACGCTGGAAGATCTCAGCGTCAGGTCCATATTCATACTGAGCAGACGGGCACCTGACCTACTAGGATGGAGGCCGTCCCTGGCGAAGAGGTCCGAGTGGTTCCAAAACGTGGTAAAATTATCTATGAAGGGAAGCTTCAACTGGCAGCAGTAGCCTTTCAGCCAGATGTGGAGCTGGCGGATCCTACTATATTTGGCATCACCATACCGGGGGGAGGAGAAAGGGCCAGAGATGATGCAGGTCTTTCCTGGTGCAGTGGAGATCAGGTCCTTGAAATCCTCCTTCAGCCGCTCAGACTGCTGGAGCTTGATGTCATTTGTTCCGACATGGATGATAATGGATGAGGCCAGGGGATAATCTGCGAGGAGTGATGGCAGAACAGTCCTGATGTCCGAGACCTTAGCTCCTGGGAAGCAGCACGTCCGGGCTTTCGGGACCACTACATGGCGCACCATGGATGATCCGATGACGAGCACAGATGGGGGGGCGGGCTCAGTGGCGGGCCCACTGGGCTTAGGGGACTTCCTTTGCTGCCTCACACCTGAAGGCCAAGTGGTAGAGGGTGGGGGCCGGGGGCCCATCTATCCTACTGGTCCATCTATCCTACTGGTCCATCTATCCTACTGGTCCATCTATCCCCTACTGGTCCATCTATCCCCTACTGGTCCATCTATCCCCTACTGGTCCATCTATCCCCTACTGGTCCATCTATCCTACTGGTACATCTATCCCCTACTGGTCCACCTATCCTACTGGTCCACCATCCCCTACTGGTCCATCTATCCCCTACTGGTCCATCTATCCTACTGGTCCATCTATCCTACCGGTCCATCTATCCTACTGGTCCATCTATCCTACTGGTCCATCTATCCTACTGGTCCATCTATCCCCTACTGGTCCATCTATCCTACCGGTCCATCTATCCCCTACCAGTCCATCTATCCCCTACTGGTCCATCTATCATACTGGTCCATCTTGCCTGCTTCCCTGTCTCCATGTCCCACTCCCTCCCTCCTGGTCCCTGGGCTTCCTCCTCGCGCTGTGAGGTTGATGTGATACAGTCACATGTTTAGATACAGTCACCTGATGAGGATTCTCAACTCAAACTCAAACTTTATTTATAGAGCACATTTAAAAATGACTGTGTTTGACCAGAGTGCTGTACAGGTAGGTGAAATAAATAACAACAATAATCCTACAAAACACAACAATACACACAAACACAACAATACACACAAAGACAACCATACACATAAATACAACAATTCACACACTTGTCTGGGAGTCACGCTCAACTAGAATTGAAGGCCAGGGAGAAAAAGTGGGTGTTCAATAAAAAATGTAGAACCTCTAGGGTCTGGGTGGATCTAATGTGGAGGGAAGCTGCTCAGCTGTTCTCTCTATCCATTAGCCGATGGGCGGTCAGACGTAGGGTTAGAGTTAGGGATGTTAGTGGGCGGTCAGACGTGGATGGCTGGTTGCACCTGGTTCACTCTAATAAAGTCAATAGATAGAAGCTAGTTCATACGTTGTACACTAAAAACCCTCAAATTACAGGATTTACTCACTTACAGCTGCATGGTCCTGTTCACACCTAGCATTAAAATGCATCCTGGGTGATCCGATCACAAGTGAAGCTCTAAGTACGTCAGTTCACACCTGGCATTAGAATGAGTCTCCATGTGCGTCTGGTCCACCTGGGATCAGAGCTCACTTCCCTGCTCTGTGTGCAAATAAACACCTACATAATTTATAAACACCTACATCATTTATAAACACCTACATCATTAATAAACACCTACATCATTTATAAACACCTACACTACATCATTTACATCTGCAAAGACCAAACACGTTGTTGTTTTTAACTGGAGGGAGGCAGCAATGCAATTCCTGTACCTAGTCTGATGGAAATTAAAAGAAGAGGAAGAACAAGAAGACATCAAAACAATCTAGACTGGGTTTTTAGGATCTTAGGACACATAGTTGCTCCATACCGAGTGCCATAGTACCAAGTGAACCGATACCAGTGCTTATGCACTTCTCCATTGCTTACCACAGATGATTATGACAACGTTTCAGCAGTCCTCAGCATTCAGCATTCGATCCCTATTTATCTTAATATCAAATTACTCTAATATCACATTCATATTACTCTACTCTTCAAGGTACAAACAAAGCTTAAACACCATTGCATCTGTATTTTTTTAGCAATTTTTTATTGTTATTTATGGGAAGAATACAAGGAAAACAGGAGAAATAAGACAGAAACAAAAGTTTTTGTAGGCACATATACTAGTACTACAAGTCCCTGCGCCTCAGAGAGGGAGAGGCGGAGCCTGGTGTGGTGACTCATCGTGCTCTCCAGCGCCTGTGAGGACGGCTGGCCTTGGTGGTCTTCCTCTTCTTCTTGGGGATGGGATCCACCTCGGCTCTGCTGTGGGGGTCCACCGTTTCCTCCCAGCTCCTCTTTCTGCTGCTGAGGACAGACTGGTTCTGGATGGGAGCAGTGACGGTGTTGGCCTTGGTGGTCTTCCTCTTCTTCTTGGGGATGGGATCCACCTCGGCTCTGCTGTTGGGGTCCACCGTTTCCTCCCAGCTCCTCTTTCTGCTGCTGAGGACAGACTGGTTCTGGATGGGAGCAGTGACGGTGTTGGCCTTGGTGGTCTTACTCTTCTTCTTGGGGATGGGATCCACCTCGGCTCTGCTGTTGGGGTCCACCGTTTCCTCCCAGCTCCTCTTTCTGCTGCTCTTGAAACTGAAGCCGATGCTGGAGCCAGAGATGGTGTAGGCGCTGTAGTCATCCACCTCCATGTCCTCCACTTCATCCTCATCAACGATATAACCAGTTTTGAATCCAGAAGCGCTAGGACCAGGGTTGGATCCAGAAGCGCTAGGACCAGGGTTGGATCCAGAAGCGCTAGGACCAGGTTTGGATCCAGAGGCGCTAGGACCAGGGTTGGATCCAGAAGCGCTAGGACCAGGGGGGATAGTGGTGCTAGGACCAGGGTGGATAGTGGTTCTAGGACCAGGGTGGATAGTGGTACTAGGCTTTGGGTAGGTGTAGGCGCTAGCAGATGGTGGAGGGTGGTGTGGCGGGCAGATGGACTTGCCAGGCCAAGGGGAGCTCGACCTGGGATAGCTGGAGCAGCCAGCCTGCTGTGGAGGGCAGATAGAAGTGCTAGGCTTGGGGCAGGTAGAGATGCTTGGCCTGTGCTGTTGTTGAGGGCAGCTAGCGCTGGCAGGCTGTGGTGGAGGGAAGCTGGAGGCCATGGTGCGGCTGGATCCCAGCTGAGTCGCCACATAGCTGCCAGAGGGCGTGAGGGCCGTCTGGCTGGCCAACTTTTGCTGCAAGAGGACGGTGGATGAGGACTTATCCGGAGAACTTATCCGGTGACTCCTCTGCGCCACAACCGCGTCCTCTTGTCCTGCATTGGACCCTGGAGCAGGGAGCTGAGAGTGCTGAGAAGAGTCTCCAGCTGGGGGAACAAAGACGTTTAGAAGTGCAGTTATTGAGAATAAACTGCTTACTCAACTTAAAAGTTCAGAAGAATAGTTTTTAACACGAACCATACACAGAACTGACATGTTTAGAAGTGTTAGGATAGGTTTTGACATGAACTGTCCACTAAGCTAACAAGTTAGGCATATCCTCTCTTCAATAATCCAAACCCTTTTCATACCAAAACCATTTCTTTGCTAAACCTTCAACAAACCTGTATGTTAAAAAATATTTTTTTCAAATTACTGTATTCTAATTTTCATCTTCATAAAATCATCTTCTTAAAAGTACTTACCAGGGCAATAAACTTGATCCCCAACACTGACGGGTTTCATCTTAATGATGGTCGCGTGTCAATCATGAAATAGATGTGATGTCTCTCTGAAGGTTTTGTCTTTGATTATCTTCTCAGAATGTTTTGGGTGTTCTAGAACCTTTCTTTGTTTCTAGTGACTATGAGGTTTTTCTGATGACATCATAGTGGGCTTCTGATGACATCATAGTGGGCCTTATGACACAATAGTGTTCTATTCATCCATATCAACCAGGATATCTGTCAAACTCATTAGGAATGTATTATCTATCATCAAATGTACTTTATATTATTTTATTATACTTTATATTATTCAATAATAATAATACATCTGTATAGAAAACATTTATAATGAAGCCCATATGCTTGTGAATTTGCTGAAACATAGGGTTAGGGTGCTTGTGTGAATGTCTGTCCATTTTACTAATGACGCCTCGTTATGAGCACTCAGCTGTTGTTGTGTTCAGCCATGTTGACACAATGCAGAGATAGCATTCATATAATCATATAAAACTCACAACTGGTGTGTATTGGGATAATGTTAGCTGACCAAATAAAGATAATAATGAATAAATAGGCACAACCTCTAGTATTTGCTGGTTATTTTTGCAGACTGTAATGAAACTGTTGGGTTCAATAAGACTGGAGGAACGTTGCACTGGCATCAGTGAAACACATCTGAGGAAGCAGTGAGGAATCATTGAAATGGAGTTTGAGGTGATATCGATGCTTTCAGGAGCTACTGCAATTTGCATGATCTGTGTTTTGTTGAGTAATCTTACCTGTGGTTCTGTTTTGTTGTACATTTGGAGGAGCAGCGATAGCTCATTGTTCTTCAGAGGGTGCCAGGATTTTCCTTTCTTGAATATATAGCCTCATCATCAGCAAAAAAGGAGTACTTTTAAGATCACCCATGAACCTGAATCACTTAACTTATTTAACCTTTATTTCACTAGGCATGTTAATTGAGAAAATACAGTATTCTCTCATCCATACTTAGCTGGAAGTAGTGTAGCCTATTAATTGTATTCATACCGCATGCAACAGTATGCACTTTGTAAGGTTAGCTGCAGTATGTAGCTAATGTTAGCTGTATATACTAATAGTAAAAAGAAAAAGGCTGTGATTTTGAACTCAGCTTATTCCTTGGCGTGTTCCAGGCAAAACAAATTGCCCAAGATGTTTAACAGACTCGTAATCTCTCTGGGCTTTTCAGAAATTTCACAAGAATCCATTTTGCGTGTTGTCACCCTTGAATATGCCGCATGTCGTGCCTGGTTGTGTGTGTGAGTGTGTACTCCTGGTTGTGTGTGTGAGTGTGTGCTCCTGGTTGTGTGTGGGAATATGTGCTAACAGCTGAAGTGACCAAGGAGAGTTGTGGGTCATGGTATATCTCAGATCAAATCTTTTGTTTGGCTATTCATACTAAGGTCGCATTGCAAAACATCTAACCTGTGTCTGATTTAGGACCATATGGAAGTGGTGCAAATCTGATTTAAAAACATCTGATTCCATGTCCTGCGTTTGTGCTGTTCACGCTGTCATGAAAAAAACAAACCTGAGTCACATAGAAGCAAACTAAATCAGATTTAGGCCCCTTCTGACTGCAGTGTTAACAAGGCTGATGTGATGACTGCAATCTCAAGTAAACACTTAGCCGCCCAGGTAGACAGCCAGGCTGCCTCTCGAACCACCCGGCTCTTTCATCTCCAGAGACAGACGCTAGTAATGCCACTTTCAGCAGTGCTGTGCCTTTTAGACCAGTTGTCTATAGCTGATAGCTGCGCTCTCCCAAAAACAATAAAGACTCCAGCCTGCAATAAGGTTATAGATACTTCATGGATCTCTAAACAAGATTAGCACCTGTTTGTTTTCATGTCGTCTGCGCAGCCCAATAAAGGAGATCAAATCAACATCCTCTCTGGCTTCTCCAGATGAGTCCTCCTCTGATACATTGTTTTGGGGTTGCCAGGTTCTTTTTTCACGGTGCTTTGTCTGCTGATAAGGGATGTTTATCTGTTTTTGTGTGTGTGTGTGTGTGTGTGTGTGTGTGTGTGTGTGTGTGTGTGTGTGTGTGTGTGTGTGTGTGTGAGTGAGAGAGAGAGAGAGAGAGAGAGAGAGAGAGAGAGAAGGCTAATATGTTGTTGGCCCCATGTTTTGATGGCTAAATTGAGGGCCAATTGAAGTGTCTCCACAGTGTGTTATTAGATGGAGCGGAACTGAGGGAAGTGTTACTGGGAAATGTTTGGGTGCTGGGTTGCCAGGTTGGTGCTACAAGTAATTATATGGCAGTACACTGTCTTTAACACACAATGGAAGATGGGAACAAAACAAGTTTGTTGTTTTTATATGGCCCCATGGAATGTAAATAAGCCATTCATTTCATGGTTGAGATTAAATCTTTATCTACATTTCTGTGACCAATCTTAATGGATTCTCTCAGGGCAAGCCTTATAATTACCAGAATCGAAGGGGGGGGGGGGGGGGGGGTTATTTGGCCACACGGTGATCACATGTTACATTCAGTGAGCCAGTGATCACATATCATTCAGTGAGCCATTGAATAACATTGAAATAAATCTAAAAGTATTACATTAATATTCTTTGTCAAGGGGAATGGGAACTTCTGCTAAACCATCCTCCATAAGCTGCTAACTAGCTAAATGCACCGTAGCAGTGGTCTCCTTTGGCACCATTAATATGTGTGTCACCCATTGTTAGTGGAAGTGTGATGTGAGGTCAAACGTACTCACAGAAAAAAATGGAGCTAAGAGGAAATAGTTGTGGTGGGGTGCATATTTGACAAAAGAGGTATTTATTTAAGCATATGGAGAACATACGGTACATACATGTACAGTTGGATGGAGAACTCAGAGCTTTAATGGACGCTGATTACAGGGTGGAGGAGCCAGGGTCACTGTCTGGTCATTACAGGGTTTTAAGACACTGTTCCAGCCCCTTTTTCCTGATGTTGAACTTGTGCACACAAACACGCACGCACGCACGCACACACACACACACACACACACACACACACACACACACACACACACACACACACACACACACACACACACACACACACTCTTACACACACTCTTACACACACAAACACACACACACACACCCTTTGTAAAATCCCTTCAATCGCCTTCCCTCCATTGACATGGGCATTTTTGCTGTTTCAGGTGTGTGTGTGTGTGTGCTCTACCCTACCCTGCCTACCTACTAACTACCTACCCTGCCTACTAACTACTTACCTACCTACCTACCTACCTACCTACCTACCTACCTACCTACCTACAGTACCTATTAACTACCTACCCTGCCTACTAACTACCTACCTACCTACCTACCTACCTACAGTACCTACTAACTACCTACCTACCTACAGTACCTACCTGCCTACCCTACCTACCTACTAACTACCGACCTACCTACCCTACCTACTAACTACCTACCGATCTACCCTACCTACTAACTACCTACCGATCTACCCTACCTACTAACTACCTACCTACCTACCCTACCTACCTAATAACTACCTACCCTACCTACTAACTACCTACCGATCTACCCTACCTACTAACTACCTACCTATCTACCCTGCCTACTACCTATCTACCCTACCTACCTACTAACTACCTACCTATCTACCCTACCTACTAACTACCTACCGATCTACCCTACCTACTAACTACCTACCTACCTACCCTACCTACTAACTACCTACCTATCTACCTACCTACTAACTACCTACCTATCTACCTACCTACTAACTACCTACCGATCTACCCTACCTACTAACTACCTACCTACCTACCCTGCCTACTACCTATCTACCCTACCTACCTACTAACTACCTACCTATCTACCCTACCTACTAACTACCTACCGATCTACCCTACCTACTAACTACCTACCTACCTACCCTACCTACTAACTACCTACCTATCTACCTACCTACTAACTACCTACCGATCTACCCTACCTACTAACTACCTACCCTACCTTCTCACTACCTATCTACCTACTTACCTACCTACTGTACCTACCTACCTACCTACCTACCTTCCTACCTACCTACCTACCTACCTACCTACCTACCTACCTACTATACCTACCTAACTACCTACCTACCTACCTACTGTACCTACCTACCTACCTTCCTACCTACCTACCTACCTACCTACCTACCTACCTACCTACCTACCTACTATACCTACCTAACTACCTACCTACCTACCTTCCTACCTTCCTACCCACCTACCTACAGTACCTACCTCCCTACCTATCTATCTACTTACCTACTCTACCTGCCTACCTTCAATCCCAAACCTCTCCTCCTTCCCTCTGCCCTCTAGCTGCCCTGGTCAGATGTTAGCTTCAGCTTTAATCCATCCTTCTGTGATCAACTCTTCATGCCTGCAAGGACATTCCAATAAGCACAGTACACTTTAACCATCCAGGTTGGAATGGGGCCTTAAGCATTTCAAGAACATGTAACCAAATGTTCTTATCTCCGGTTGCAGAGCGCCCACCTGGCGATGGTCGACGCGCTGATGATGGCGTATGCGGCGGACGTGGTGAGCGTGGAGAAGGTGGTGGCGTCCATGCAGCAGCGCTCGCCATGCGACCACGACGTCCACACGCCGCACAACACGGAGGACGCCCTGACCAGCTGGATCAACAAGGTCGGTCTCAACCAGATGAGTTGAGTTGTGTGTGTGTGTGTGTGTGTGTGTGTGTGTGTGTGTGTGAGAGAGAGAGAGAGAGAGAGAGTAGGGAGGGAGTGTTGGCGTGTGCTGAGCCCGAATCCTCATTCAAAAGGCCCAGTCTGTTTACATTCCTCTGCTGAGAGCACTGGGCTGCTGCCAGCAGGGGCCTAGACACACACACACACACACACACACACACACACACACACACACACGAATACACACACACACACTAATACACATTAATACACACACCAATTAGTTTTTGACAGAACTCACGAGGAGTGTGACATTCTATCATGCAGGTAAACGAGTATCTGAAAGACATCGTCACCCAGGAGCAGAGGAAGAGAGAGACGCTGAGCAGCCAGCCTGCTGGAAGCCCACGGGTATGTCTCCTCTCCTCTCCTCTCCTCTCCTCTCCTCTCCTCTCCTCTCCTCTCCTCTCCTCTCCTCTCCTCTCCTCTCCTCTCCTCTCCTCTCCTCTCCTCTCCTCTCCTCTCCTCTCCTCTCCTCTCCTCTCCTCACTTCTCCTCTACTCTCCTCTCCCCTCCTCTCCTCACTTCTCCTCTCCTCTCCTCTCTCCTCTCCTCTCAGACAGTGGAACAGAGACTAATTTGCTGTGTCTCTAATGTGATTGACAGTTCCATTTGGTTGTGATGGATGGCTTAGAATCCCTTAATGTCTTTAAGTGGATGGATGACATCAATCACATGTTCAACTGGGGCAACGCGTCTGTCTCAGTGCCTCACAGAGAAGTGAACCAAACCTCAGTGTGGATGTACTGTAATGTGTACAGTGTGTCTTTTATGTCTGTGGCTTTGTAGCTTCATGTAACTCATTGTTGAGATCAAATGCGCAGATCATCTGTGTGTGATGCAGCTTCGAGGCTGTTTCAGCGCTGGTTAGGAACAGGGCCGGTCTTGTGTGTTGGGTCACACAGATCACAGACTAAAAACACTATTAGGCAACGAGCTGAGGCATGTTACATAAACAGCCGCAATGCCAGGCCTCTAATACCTTATGGCAGGTTGTGTGTGTGTGCGTGTGTGTGTGTGTGTGTGTGTTTGTGTGTGTGTGTGTGTGTTTGTGTGTGTGTGTGTGTGTGTGTGTGTGTGTGTGTGTGTGTGTGTGTGTGTGTGTGTGTGTGTGTGTGCGTGCGTGCGTGCGTGCGATGCAGACGCCAGCCTTGGCGTGGGACAGCCCCATCGTTCCAGACTCACAGACAGACCGGTATTATTATTCTGGGATGGCTGCGAGGGGTGGGGTTGACATGGTAACGCCCCCCCCCGACACAGCAGAACTGCCAGGGAAGAGGGATTATGTCATTCTCTCCTCTCTGACAGCCTCCTCCCTAGTCCTCCCTTCCTTCCTTCTCCTCCCCTCCCTCCCTCTCCTCCCTCCTCCCCTCCCTCCCTCCTCTCCTCCCTCCTCCCCTCCCTTCTCCTCCCCTCCTCCCCCTCTCCCTCCTGCAGCTCATCTGAGTGTCACATCATCTTGGCCTAATCTCACCCTCTTACTGGCTCTGTCACTGCTGGGCCTCCAACGCCTCTGTCCACAGGAAGTCACGTCTGTCCACAGGAAGTCACGTCTGTCTGTCCCCACCCAGAGCGGCTGTCAGGGCCCAGTCCCAGCACACACACACACACACACACACACACACCCACACACACACACTCCATAAGGCCATGCTTGTGAGCCAAACAGCCAACAGCTTGTCAGACAGCCTGCACTGTCAGGTCTCTTGTGTGTGTGTGTGTGTGTGTGTTTGTGTGTGTGTGTGTGTGTGTGCGCGTGTGCGTGTGCGTGTCTGTGCGCACTCTCTTGGATGCTGCTGAATGCATGCAGTGTAAAACAGTGCGCGTGCATGTACCCTCGGACCTTTGCGTGGGCATGCATATGCAGGCGCGTTTGTCTGTGTGTGTGTGTGTGTGTATGTGTGTGTGTTTTGATGCTGATGTGAGCCGTCAGTGGGCAGAGGCAGATCTGAGCTCCTCATGGCTGAACAGAGTTCCACTGGCCCAGAGAGACAGGTCCAGCCCAGAGAGACAGGACCAACCCAGAGAGACAGGTCCAGCCCAGAGAGACAGGTCCAGCCCAGAGAGACAGGACCAACCCAGAGAGACAGGACCAACCCAGAGAGACAGGGTCAGCCCAGAGAGACAGGGTCAGCCCAGAGAGACAGGGTCAGCCCAGAGAGACAGGACCAACCCAGAGAGACAGGTCCAGCCCAGAGAGACAGGACCAGCCTAGAGAGACAGGACCAGCCCAGAGAGACAGGACCAGCCTAGAGAGACAGGACCAGCCCAGAGAGACAGGTCCAGCCCAGAGAGACAGGACCAGCCCAGAGAGACAGGACCAGCCCAGAGAGACAGGTCCAGCCCAGAGAGACAGGACCAGCCCAGAGAGACAGGGTCAGCCCAGAGAGACAGGACCAGCCCAGAGAGACAGGGACAGGGACCAGAGAGACAGGACCAGCCTAGAGAGACAGGACCAGCCCAGAGAGACAGGACCAGCCTAGAGAGACAGGACCAGCCCAGAGAGACAGGACCAGCCCAGAGAGACAGGTCCAGCCCAGAGAGACAGGACCAGCCCAGAGAGACAGGACCAGCCCAGAGAGACAGGTCCAGCCCAGAGAGACAGGACCAGCCCAGAGAGACAGGACCAGCCCAGAGAGACAGGTCCAGCCCAGAGAGACAGGTCCAGCCCAGAGAGACAGGGACAGGGACCAGAGAGACAGGTCCAGCCCAGAGAGACAGGACCAGCCTAGAGAGACAGGTCCAGCCCAGAGAGACAGGACCAGCCCAGAGAGACAGGTCCAGCCCAGAGAGACAGGTCCAGCCCAGAGAGACAGGACCAGCCCAGAGAGACAGGACCAGCCCAGAGAGACAGGACCAGCCCAGAGAGACAGGACCAGCCCAGAGAGACAGGACCAGCCCAGAGAGACAGGGACAGGGACCAGAGAGACAGGACCAGCCCAGAGAGACAGGACCAGGGTCCAGCCCAGAGAGACAGGGTCAGGGACACGCCCCCTCTCCAGGGAACCCTCCCCAAAACCCACCCTCAAACCATTTAAGGTGCAGTAGTCCAAATTTTGATCTAGACTAATCATTTTTAATATTAGATTAAATAATGCATCCACAAAGCTTTTAGAAAGGTGTCGAATAAAAGTATTGCTCCCCCCGAAAATGTATTGATTATTTTATATTTAAAAATGTTGATTGGTCCGGAATGAATGTTTTGTGAGGTTTGGTTCCCACCTCTAACAAGGCTCCTGAGTAGTACATTAGTATTACATTTGTATAACATTATTATTACATTAGTATGACCACACTGGTACCACACGGTATGTCGGGAGGCGGGATCTATCAGTCCTAATACTATTGGCTCACGAGCCTTGTTAGAGTTTAGGATTCGTCTACATCGAAATCCTGACTATTGTACCTTTAACTAAAGTGATAAGCGTCAACACTATGGGCCTCTCAGACTCTCTGCTGCTGGCTAAGAATGCACTTTCTCTTCTGCTCTGCTAGCCAAAGACTTCTATTGATCAGAGTCACAGAGTGACCGTGTCTTCTGGACAATGAGATGCTTGAGACGAGGCTCTGGTCAACAGCGTAGCAGCGATTTATATCATACAGCCAACTGAGATACTCCCCAAATTGTCATGTCATTTTGAGCTGCTGGCTTCGCTGTGGGACACGTCCCCTCGGGGACAGACGTGCTGAAGTTACACTCCACAGAATAGGAAAGAGCTGCCTGGTCAAACAGGCTTTTATTATAATCTTATGTACTGTACACAGTTAGAGGGTTGGGTCTCAGATACAAAATAAAAGTGCAGCAAATTACTAAATAAAGTAAAAAGAGACTAGGGCGCTTTCACACCTAAAGGTCTAGACCAAGGTCCGAACCAGAATTCCGTTTGGCGCTTTCACATTTGTTATTTTTTATTGATTAGTTCCATAACTTTCACTTTCACACCAGCGGACCAAAGGATTTTTGGTGGCAGACCTACATTATGTCGTCATCGCTTGCATGGGGGTGCGTCTCCCTATACTTGACACTGATTGGTTTGTGGATGCACGCGCGTCTGTTTGATCCGAAAGTGCAAACCTTTGATTTCACATTAGGCAGCAGCGAACCTTGGTTCGAGCCGAGACCACCTCTTGAGGTCGGACCAAAGACCGAGTCTTTGATCCGCGCACCGTGGTCCAGGAGGTTTCACACCTGTCAATTTGGTTCGGATCAAACTGGAAAGTCTGAAAGTCTGGACTAAACAACGTAGGTGTGAAAGGGTCCTACATTAGGATTACCATGCCTGTGTTGACTCTGGGTCACTCTCCTGGGTCACTCTCCTGGGTCACTCTCCTGGGTCACTCTGCTGGGCCAGTCTCCTGGGTCACTCTGCTGGGCCAGTCTCCTGGGTCACTCTGCTGGGTCACTCTGCTGGGTCACTCTCCTGGGTCACTCTGCTGGGTCACTCTCCTGGGTCACTCTGCTGGGCCAGTCTCCTGGGTCACTCTGCTGGGTCACTCTCCTGGGTCACTCTGCTGGGTCACTCTGCTGGGTCACTCTCCTGGGTCACTCTGCTGGGTCACTCTGCTGGGTCACTCTCCTGGGTCACTCTGCTGGGTCACTCTCCTGGGTCACTCTGCTGGGTCACTCTGCTGGGTCACTCTGCTGGGTCACTCTCCTGGGTCACTCTCCTTGGTCACTCTCCTGGGTCACTCTGCTGGGTTAGTCTGCTGGGTCAGTCTGCTGGGTCACTCCTGGGTCACTCTCCTGGGTCACTCTGCTGGGTCACTCTCCTGGGTCACTCTGCTGGGTCACTCTGCTGGGTCACTCTCCTGGGTCACTCTCCTGGGTCACTCTCCTGGGTCACTCAGCTGGGTCACTCTCCTGGGTCACTCTCCTGGGTCACTCTGCTGGGTCACTCTCCTGGGTCACTCAGCTGGGTCACTCTGCTGGGTCACTCTGCTGGGTCACTCTCCTGGGTCACTCTGCTGGGTTAGTCTGCTGGGTCAGTCTGCTGGGTCACTCCTGGGTCACTCTCCTGGGTCACTCTCCTGGGTCACTCTGCTGGGTCAGTCTGCTGGGTCACTCAGCTGGGTCACTCTGCTGGGTCACTCTGCTGGGTCACTCTCCTGGGTCACTCTCCTGGGTCAGTCTGGGTCACTGCTGCGTCACAGGGTCACTCTACTGGGTCACTCTGGGTCTCTCTGCTGGGTCAGTCTGGGTCTCTCTGCTGGGTCACTCTGGGGTCACTGCTGGGTCACTCTCCTGGGTCACTCTGCTGGGTCAACTTAACAGTTGGTCCCATCGTTGCTAAAAAGATGAACTGCATCAATTGTTAAACCCGTGAGTGACATTACCCAGAGACACAGTACATAGCTTTCATTGTTAGCTTCTGATGCTATTAGTCACATATGAATGGATGACATTCAAAGAGTTACTGGACTACTCAATCAAGCAAAAAAGGACCTTTTCATCAACAGACAGCTGCCTTCAATCTATTATAAATATTACAGTAGTGGGCTTTCATATAGGAAGGCATGTATTCACACCATGGATGGGTCATGTTTGAGGTAGCTAGTTGGAGAGCTTTTCTAGGTGAGTCCTCTTTGATGTCTGCCTAAACATGGGATAGAGAGAGTTCTCTGAAGACAGGAAGCAAGGAGGTTCACTGTAGTAGTCAGCTTAAACTGTCAGCGTGACACAGAGCTTAGTTGGGATGTGATACGCAACACGCACACACACACACACACACACACACACACACACACTGCTTGGGTTCTCTGTGACTTGCCAACCTGTCTCGTCTCTTCTGTCCCGTTGAGGTCAGTTCCAGTCAAGGATTTTCATCTTAGCTTTTGGTGCTTAGAGAGGATCTGTTTGACCAAACAAGTGTCTTCTGA
This sequence comes from Borostomias antarcticus, assembly GCF_949987555.1. Classification (NCBI taxonomy): domain Eukaryota; kingdom Metazoa; phylum Chordata; class Actinopteri; order Stomiiformes; family Stomiidae; genus Borostomias; species Borostomias antarcticus. The sequence continues at coordinate 29,731,956 of NC_140236.1, forward strand.
TGGTATTATTACTATGCCTCACTTTCCTGCCTTTCACCCCCCCCCCCCCCCCCCTTTTCCATGTCTGTCTCACCTGGTCGGATGAAGTCTCCTACCAAATGGTACATGAAACTGGTGCCTGTAAGTCAGAGAACGCTCTTCCTCTCTCCTCCCTCATCCCCCAGCCTGTCTACAGTCCCTGTCTGCCTCACCATCATCCAGCTACAGTCCTCGTGAACATCAGCATGTGATGGTGGTTTTTCATGAGGCGGGGGTGTCTAGTTCACTCGGTTTCTGTGTCTGAGATCACCAGAGATGTTTTGTGTTCACGTTGAGGTCACTGCTTGCGGTCTGTGCATGGTGGTGTTCTTATTACATGTAATTATATTAGGAGTGATTTGATCAAGTGTAGACAAAGTTTTCCCATGATCCATGCAAGTGGACCCTGCATGACACGGTCACCACGGTCACCACGGTCACCACAGTCACCACGGTCACCACGGTCACCACGGTCACCACGGTCCTTGCTAGCGGAGGAGTATTGTTATGTTTGATGATCTTTTGACAATTTGAGTTGGTATTTTGATTTTCCTTTATGAGATTGTATATCTTTTCATCATCATAAATCGTGTAATAGAATACACACTTTGATTAGTGTGTGTGTGTGTGTGTGTGTGCACGCATGCGTGCGGGTGTGTGTAAATGTATCATCCTCTTCATTCATCTATGTACATCTGTCCTTGTGTGTTTGTGTGTGAATATCTCTGAATATATCCAGAGCTCTAATTTGGTCACGCAAAACCATTGTCAAAAGTTAAGGCAATTGTCACCTTGCAATCTGTGTGCCACCTAAAGAGAGTTTGCCAGGATCGCCCAAGTTTGCCTCAGAGTAGGTGGAGCTGAGCTTGGGAGTGTCGG
>NC_140236.1:29734963-29979963 GCF_949987555.1 Borostomias antarcticus
TGTAGGTGGGTTAGTGGGGGCGTGTAGGTAGTGGGTGTGTGTAGGTGGGTTAGTGGGGGCGTGTAGGTAGGAGGTGTGTGTAGGTGGGTTAGTGGGGGTGTGTAGGTAGGGGGTGTGTGTAGGTGGGTTAGTGGGGGTGTGTAGGTAGGAGGTGTGTGTAGGTGGGTTAGTGGGGGTGTGTAGGTAGGGGTTGTGTGTAGGTGGGTTAGTGGTTAGTGGATGTGTGTAGGTAGAGGGTGTGTGTAGGTGGGGGGGGGGGTGTAGGTAGGTTAGTGGATGTGTGTAGGTGGGTTAGGGGGTGTGTGTAGGTGGGTTAGTGGGTGTGTGTAGGTAGGTTAGTGTGTGTGTGTGTGTGTGTGTGTGTGTGTGTGTGTGTGTGTGTGTGTGTGTGTGTCTGTGTTTGCACATCCTGTATGCCGGTTTGTGTGAGGATAACTACCCAGCCAAGAAGTTAGATTTGCCTTCCATTGCGTCACAGACGGAATCAAACTCGTTAATCTACTCATTTCTAATCCCATACAGTCCCTGATGAAGTGGAGGGCTGATCTAATCTGATTAGCACACACACACACAGCTCTGTGTTTAACCCTACAAAGCTAATCAGGGAAAAGGCTACTTTACAGATATCCCAATAAATCAATACATTCCCCCCTCAACCACATACACACTCATACTTTGAATTTAGTATCAACATCCTGAGCTGTGATTGGTCGACCCCCGATAACTCCTGACATTCGGACGTTCCGGCTCACCACAAACTCAGAGAGAGACAGGAAGTGAACAGTTCATCCTGCATCCTTCCCGTCTAACCAGCCCACCCTGTTCCCAACTCCAGATCTGAGTCTGAAGGACAACATGTCGCTGGGAGACCGGCTGTCCAACCTGCAGCTGGTCCAGGACTTCTGTAAGGACCACCTCAACAGCTGCTGCCACTTCAGCCTGGAGGACATGGTCTACGCCTCCTCCTCGGTCAAGGTAAGCCCAGGAGAGTCCAGACGGGTCAACCTCTCCCCGGGGCGGTTCTGGGTCCGAGGCTGGGCCCAGTCCGGGGCTGGAGGGATAGGTTCTGGGTCTGGGGCTGGAGGGATGGGTTCTGGGTCCGGGGCTGGAGGGATGGGTTCTGGGTCCGGGGCTGGGCCCAGTCCGGGGCTGGAGGGATCTGAAGGGCCGTGTGGTTGTTTTAGTTCCGGAAAGGTTCAGTTAGTCAGTCAGTCCAGCTGAATGGGACCAGACTCAGAGGTCTGGCGTGCAAAGGGGCTGAAATTGACCAAGCTTCCCGAGACGCGTTGGTTAAATCCATGTAGATCGGTCAAGCAAATTCTATTATTTCCTCATTCATGTTTGTGTAGGAAAGCTGCACAGGATAGAGTCTCAGCAGCAGATGGCCTGGTACTGTAGGTCTGTGTGTGTGTGCACAGGCTAGCTGTGGCCTGGTGAGTCATGCGTGCATGCTTGTGTGTGTGCGTGTGTGTGTGTGTGTGTGTGTGTGTGTGTGTGCGTGCGCGCGTATGTTGGTGGAAGGATGGTGGAAAAACCATTGGGTCTAAAATGGATCCTGTAAACTCTCTGTCATCACCAACCACAGCTCTGGACGGGCTTGTTTCTGCTTGGAGGGTTGTCCTCTCATTCTCTGTTTCTGTTTTTGGTCTCTCTCTCTCTCCTCTCTCTCTCTCTCTCTCTCTCTCTCTCTCTCTCTTCTCTCTCTCTCTCTCTCTCTCTCTCTCCCCTCTCTCTCTCTCTTCTCTCTCTCTCTCTATTATATGGGTGGTATTCATGTGTGGGATGGACGCAAGCACAGCGTTCTTCTTCTACGTGGCCTCCAGGTGGAGAATGGTTCTGTCCATGTTCTGTGTGTTGTTGCTACCGTAGTGGGTCAGTCATAGAAACCGGGCGTAGAAACTAATGGGTTAATTGTGTCCCATTTCCTATTTTCCTTTATGAAGCCATATGAATGAAATGACTCATTTTTTCAGCTTAAGTATTCAACCTTGACTCTTGATGAACACTAGAATATCACCCCGCAAAGCAAGTAACTTGGTATGTCGCTGAGCGTTTGTTGGTTTGAACAATACAAGATACTGTAAATAAAGAGAAAGGTATTTCAGTTCTTATTACACAGAAGCATGTTTGTACAGTATGTCTAGACACTTAAGCATGTGGGTCAGGGTTAGCGTGTGCTGATACGTGCGTTCAAATCCACACAAATCTACTCTGGGAACATGTGTGCGCATGCGTATGCCAGAGTTCCCTCACCTCCGCAGACAGACCCTGCCCAGCTGTGCGCTCTCTCTCTCCTCTCACACTGAACGCAGGGCTGCCGAGTTTGGCCAAAAGTTTGGAGTGAGGTTTTTTCACTTGTTCACAAGCCCCCCCTCCACCTAGACGACTCACCCCCCCCCCCTCCCCCCAAGACAGCTCTAAGTCGCAAGCACCCACCCCGCAAAGGACGAATGGACCGCCAGATTAGCTCTTTCCATTTCAAAATAAAGGTCCCATAGGCATTGAACTGCTAGTATTTGGCGGGTGGTCATTTCTCCAGGTGGGAATAGTAAAGTGTGGCGTGAGAAGAGGCTGGGATGCGTGTGTCTCACAGCCCTGCTGAACGCGTGTGGGTCTCAGCCCTGCTGAACGCGTGTCTCACAGCCCTGCTGAACGCGTGTGTCTCACAGCCCTGCTGAACGCGTGTGTCTCACAGCCCTGCTGAACGCGTGTGTCTCACAGCCCTGCTGAACGCGTGTGTCTCACAGCCCTGCTGAACGCGTGTGTCTCACAGCCCTGCTGAACGCGTGTGTCTCACAGCCCTGCTGAACGCGTGTGTCTCACAGCCCTGCTGAACGCGTGTGTCTCACAGCCCTGCTGAACGCGTGTGTCTCACAGCCCTGCTGAACGTGTGTGTCTCACAGCCCTGCTGAACATGTGTGGGTCTCAGCTCCCAGAGAGCGGGGGGGGGGGGGGGGGGGGGAGGCAGGACAGGCTGCAGGCGCGGGAGAAGCAGAGCGGTCAGTCTCTCTGTCCTGACCACTCAGGAGTCTGGAGGAGCCGACGCTAGCAGCCGCGCGTGTCACAGCGCTTCTGTGTGTTGTGGTTGGGAGGTGTTGTCCCACTTCTTTGTCCCTGCCAGTCGCCCCGGCAGCGCTACGGTGCGACTGAAATCTCCCCCGAAACCGGACCTTTGTGTTTATCATAGCGCGAATAGCTTCAACGATTAAAGTTATTTTCCCTTTCACGCGCCCAGGAGTGCAGTTGGCTGTACCGCTGGAGAACCGCTGGAGCTGGCGTTCCTACGGGTCTCTGGACGGGGGGCGGGGCTCCGTGAGCGGCCGGCGTGCTCACGTGAACGCCGGTAACCTTGACCCAGTTTCCGGGGAGATGGTCACGCCCCCGTCGCCAAGCTAGCGGCCTGGTGATGGAGGACTCATTAGAGAGATGGGACTGAGAGAGAGAGGGAGGGAGGGAGGGAGAGAGAGAGGGAGGGAGGGAGGGAGAGAGAGAGAGGGAGAAGGAGGGAGGGAGAAGGAGGGAGGAGGGGAGGGACAGAGAAAGAAAGGGAGTGAGGGAGAAGGAGGGAGAGAGAGGGAGGGAGGGAGGGACAGAGAGAGAGGGAGGGAGAGAGAGAGAGAGGCTCTACCAAGAGAACTCTGTTATGCCTCAGTGGATGTGCTCAGGCCTGCCTAGTGCTAGTGTGACTGCACACTAACACGCATCCACGCACACACACGCGCGCACACACACACGCACACACACATTTGCACAAACATACTGGCTCTTGCTCTGTCTTTGTCAGTCCATCTGACATCCAAATGATTGCTTGTGAGTCCTTGTACACGATCAAAGAAACACACACATTTACAGACACACACACACACACACACACACACACACACACACACATACACACATACACACTGGCTGTTTTAGTCCCTCAGGATAATTCAGTAGCTGATTTGGTGTGAAGAACAAGCCCGGCTGTTCCATGTTCTGCACTGTGTTCCTAGTGGAACAATAGCCTGGTCTTCATGTGTGTGTGTTCCTAGTGGAACAAAAGCCCAGTCTGCATGTGTGTGTGTTCCTAGTGGAACAATAACCTGGTCTTCATGTGTGTGTGTTCCTAGTGGAACAATAACCTGGTCTTAATGTGTGTGTGTTCCTAGTGGAACAATAGCCCGTTCTTCATGTGTGTGTGTTCCTAGTGGAACAATAGCCCGGTCTTCATGTGTGTGTGCTGTTCTGCCCAACCCCCACTATCAGGAGACCAGAAGCAGCTCTTTTTATTGCAGACCTGTATTAAATCATGTCAGCCTCCTCCTCCTCATTCTGGCTGACGTATCAGTTCAGTCAGATCTGAACGGCCATCTGCAGCAGCGGTGACGTGAAATACAGCGCTGGGTTCGTTCACCTCCAGTGGCGGTGATGGCTGTGTTGTCTGTCTGCGCGTTCGCACTGTTGAGCTCAGGTCAAGGGCAGTGTTGTGACGAGTTGGAGCTGTATTCTCTCCTTCTAAAGAGGCCTTTAAATGTGTCCCTGTTACTCCTTTAAATGTGTCCCTGTTACTCCTTTAAATGTGTCCCTGTTACTCCTTTAAATGTGTCCCTGTTACTCCTTTAAATGTGTCCCTGTTACTCCTTTAAATGTGTCCCTGTTACTCCTTTAAATGTGTCCCTGTTACTCTTTAAATGTGTCCCTGTTACTCCTTTAAATGTGTCCCTGTTACTCCTTTAAATGTGTCCCTGTTACTCCTTTAAATGTGTCCCTGTTACTACTTTAAATGTGTCCGTTACTCCTTTAAATGTGTCCCTGTTACTCCTTTAAATGTGTCCCTGTTACTCTTTAAATGTGTCCCTGTTACTACTTTAAATGTGTCCATGATACTCTTTAAATGTGTCCCTGTTACTCTTTAAATGTGTCCCTGTTACTCTTTAAATGTGTCCCTGTTACTCTTTAAATGTGTCCCTGTTACTCTTGAAATGTGTCCCTGTTACTCTTTAAATGTGTCCCTGTTACTCCTTTAAATGTATCCCTGTTACTCCTTAAATGTGTCCCTGTTACTCTTTAGGTGGAGTAGCCAACACTTCCCGGCCTTGTTGCCTTGTGCTACAATTTCCATTTTTATGAGACTAAATGATCTATTTTATTGACTTCTTTTGTGTGGGGACCGCTGGCTGTGATATGTAGAGACAGTTCTGCTAGAGGCCGTGTTCTCTGACCGAGGAAGGTAGACACACTAATGACCGTCCAGGTGACCGTCCACACATTCAGCTCTAGAACAAAGTCTCTCTGTCTGCTGTACCAGATCCAGACGGCAGATCAAGACCCTGCTTAAGTCCTTAATGACATCATAGCCACTGAGTGTGTGTGTGTGTGTGTGTGTGTGTGCGCGTGCGTGCGTACGTGCACTCAAAGAGAAGGGGGCGGGGCAGCCATTACCAGCTCCCTCTTGAGTGGATTAGCCCTCAGCTTTGTCTGACCTGCAACCAATCAGCTCTCTCCTCATGCAAAGAGTGACACAGAGCCATCTCCAAATCTGGCGACCCAAATCTGGCAACCCTGTGGGGTAATGCCCGGTTAATAGACTAGGTAGCAGTGTTGCTAGGCGATGGGAGCAGAGGAGAGGGAGGGTTGGACTGCGGATGCTGGTAAAGGACTCTGGCGTCTGACGTTCAGTAAACAGGTAGGACAGGAGGACAGATGGACGACGGACTGCTATTAACGTCACGCCATCTGGGACGGAGATGGCTCCTCTCTCTCTCTCCCTCCCTCAATCTCCCTCTCCCTCTCCCTCTCCCTCTCCCTCTCCCTCTCCCTCTCCCTCTCCCTCTCCCTCTCCCTCTCCCTCCCTCCCTCTCCCTCTCCCTCTCTCCCTCTCCCTCCCTCCCTCCCTCCCTCCCTCCCTCCCTCCCTCCCTCCCTCCCTCCCTCCCTCCCTCCCTCTCCCTCTGACTCTCTCCCTCTCCCTCCCTCCCTCTCACTCTCTCTCCCTCCCTCCCTCCCTCCCTCTCCCTCTCACTCTCTCCCTCCCTCCCTCTCTCTCTCCCTCCCTCCCTCTCTCTCTCCCTCCCTCCCTCTCCCTCCCTCCCTCTCTCCAAAACTGAGAGGACTCTCGTGACAAGCGCCCCTAGAGGTCCTGTAGGCTGAAGTCATTAACGGGCGGTGTTCTGCTAGCAGGTGAAGGCAGCCTCTGCAGGACACCGCGTGCTGGATGTGCGATCGCTACTGTAGCTGTTCTTGTTTCTCGCTGTGGATCTAAAGGAAGTTGGGAGATATTGGTGATTTCCTGCTGTTGGTTCTGAGAACAATGCAAGAACGGATGCTAGAACCACTCAGTTTGCATGTTTGAGTTCATTTTCTTGAGTTCATTTTCTTTCGGGATGATAGATGTTTAGCCGACTATCAGACATCTGTGTTTGTCCAGTAACTGAGGCGTGGCGACACACAGCTTTGCATTATTGTGAGAGGAGGCATCCCAGACCAAAATGTCATCCTGCTCTCTCCCGAACAACGATTGGCTCCCATCTCGCGTTGGTTAAACTGCAGCGTTCGCACCGCGCGGGGGGAGTGGGGGCAGTGCCTCGTGTCGGCGTCCCCCAGGCTCCTGACTCTGCTGAGGGGAGCAGGGTAGAGACCGCACTGCTGAGCTGGTGAGTTCGGAGCGAAGGCGCGTTCTCTTTGTCCGGGCTGGTGGCGGGCAGGGCTCCTGGGCAGAACACCCCGGTTCCTCAAGGTCACGTCGGAGAACGCGTGCCAGGCGGTCTCTCCCAGGCGGTCTCTCCCAGGCGGTATCTTCTCAGCGGGAGGCGTGGGTATCTGGGCAGGTGGGCGGGTGAGGAGAATGGCAACAAAGGAAAATGGCTGATTGACTTTGAAACGGGATGTGATTGCCTTGCAGGCTCCTACTGGGTGTAGTAATATATTTTGTTTCCTGTCATAAAGTAGCCTATATAGTTGACATCATCATTTTAGTATGATTATATCCATGCAGATTTTACGGTGGAAGAGAGTATTTGTATTGTTCACATCAGGTCTTGTGGTCTGATATTTGCAGCATAATTGTATCCTCTGGGATTCCCCTCAAATAATCCTGACCTGATTTCTGACCTTGGCACGAATTGTAATGGTGTCAAAAATCCTTTCTAAACTGAACCTGGGCTGAGTTTCCCAGAGGCATCGTAGCGCTACGTTCATCGTAAGCTACGGCGTTCATCGTAGCGCTACGATGCCTCTGGGAAACTCAGCCCTGTTCTGTCCAACAAATCCATGTGAGGATGGTTGAATTCACTATCCATCACCTGAGGGTCTAGAAGCTGGACCCATTTTAGTACCGACACTATCATTCTAGTGTTACAGAAAGATTTGATTCACTAATACAATCAGAAAGGTTTGATTAACTAATACTACAGCTAATTTGCTTAACTAACTGATTAACTAATACAAACAATGGAGCTGTGAAAGCAGTTTGACCCTTAGGAAATTATGTAATGAGCCAACAAGCACAATGATGCTCATTTGATGTGATACTTGATGTTTATAAGCACTTTACTGAGGGTAATTACAAAGGTAGGAGGGCGTATGTAGTGCGTAACAGTCTGGGGCGCAGAAAAGAGCTTGTGTTGAGGTAAAGGATATGAACAGGAGTGAGGAGGAGATGAAGGAAAGGGGAACTGAAGCATGTATGAACACAGACCGCTGTGTCAGGCTTTCCTTTCAGGAGGTAACAGAGACATCTGGTGGACGTATAGCTACACTGCATGCGGTTGTTCTGAAAAGACATGCTTTTCTCGGAGCTGACGCTGTAGCAATGTCTACTGTGCTTAGGTCAAGTCTGGTGTAAAAACTATATTGTTATTTGTTTGTCTGTTCCAGAACAACTACATTGTGTTCGTGGCAGAGCTGTTTCATTGGTTTGAAGTGGCAAAGCCCGACTTTGTAAAGCCCAGAGCTCTGGACCCTGAAGGTAAAGGTTAAATATTTTCCATGAAAGTGGCATTAGACCTACTTGTTTTTTAGGAGTCTGTAGGAGTTGTTTCGATGGGTAACATGTGTGTCTACTGTTAACATTTGACCTCAGAGCCGGCCCCCTTGTTGAAGGGCATACCCTCCGTGCCCATCTCCAAGGTGACCAAGAGGAGCTTCATGGAGAGACCCCCCAGTCCAGAGAGACCCAGGTATGAAGCCCCTCCAACCACTCAGGACTAAACTCATTTATCAGCTGTCAAAACTGAGCTTACAATCAAAGTAACGGCAAACCTGTATGCAAAACTGATACTGAAAACAAACTATTATCTTCCCCCTCTTTCCCAGTCTGCCTCTCCGACCTCAACCTCTAAACTCAGGTAACCAGATCATTTCTTTCTTGTTCATCCAGCATTTGTGGTGTTGAATGTTTATTCAAAGAATGACTAAAACTCCTCTGCTAAATGAGATGTTGATCAATTTGTTTTGTTTTTTTTAACCTGCAGGAGAAATCAAGAGATCAACCTCAATGTCGTTTGTGGACGGCTACACAGGAACCTGGCCCAAGGAGAAGAGGTTAGTAGACCTGAACAAATCATTTCAAACACACTGTGCTACACAACAAGGTCTCATTTGGTTCTTTATCCTCGGCCCCGCCAGGTCTGGGCCTTACGGAGTGTCCTTCGACATCCCCTTCGGTAAAGACGACGGCGCCCTGGCCGCCCCGCCCCCCCTTCGGGGCATGACCCGGTCGGCCAGTACGGACGACGGCCTGGGCTTCAGGGTCTACCACCCCCCGCCCCGCGGCATGAAGAGGAACCTGTCCTTCCAGCCCGTCAACGGGCAGAGCGTGGGCATCGAGGAGGAGGAGGGCGGCCCCGAGGGACCCGCCGGGCGCCGGGCGGGCGGAGGCTTCACCAACGGGCACGGTGCCGCCCCCCCCAGCATGGAGGAGGCCCTGCAGATCATCCACGACGCGGGCCGGCCTGCGCAGAGGCTCCGCCCCCTGGCGGAGGACATTAAGAACGGCTTCTTCCTGCACAGCCCGGCCCGCGAGCCCGGCCCTGGGGGCGGACCGGACTCTGCGTCGGAGGCGGAGTCTAAAGGGGCCCCCCCGAGCGCCACAGACACGGCCGAGCTGGACACCGGCGTCCATGTGGAGACGGAGGACATGGGCGAGACGCTGGACGAGGACTCGTCTCTGAGGGACTGCACGGCGAGCATGGAGCTGGACATGGACACACCCAGCCCCGTCCCTGGCGGCTTCGCCAAGTCCCCGTCGGGCGGCGTCAGGATGACCAGCTTCGCCGAACAGAAGCTCCGCAAGCTCCACCCCCCGGCCGGCGGCACCGACTCGGGCCAGGGCAGCAGCAGCTCCCTCAAGACCACGCCGGAGGGCTCGGAGTTGGGCCTGCCGCTGTCCGTCTCCTGGGCGCCCACGCCCGAGCACAGCCCCGTCCGCCAGCAGGCCCCGCCCCTCGCCGTCCTGGCCAAACCCATCTACCCGGCCCCGGCCCCGCCCCCCGACCCCGCGCAGGCCATGGCCACGGAGATGGTGCAGCTGCGCATGCGTCTGGAGGAGAAGCGTCGCGCCATCGAGGCGCAGAAGACCAAGGTGGAGGCGGCGTTCGCCAGGCACCGCCAGAAGATGGGCCGCTCCGCCTTCCTCGCCGTGGTCAAGAGGAAGGGGGAGGGTGGCGCCGGAGGGCCCGAGGACGACGGGGGGAGGGGGGAGGAGGGGGACGAGAGGCGGGCGGGGAGCGGAAGCCCCGCCCCCCCGTGTGGGAGGAGCAAAGTGGACACGCCCGACGGGGCGGAGCAAGGGAGCGGCGACGGCGGTACAGGTTGGCTGAAGTCACCAGGAGGAGGAGGAGGGGAGGAGGGCGGTCCAGGCGCCGGAGGAGGGCCGGAGGCAGAGCTGGCGGAGTACACGCGCTCCATCGAGAAGCTCAACGCGTCGCTGGCCTTCCTGCAGACGGAGATGCAGCGGCTGGCCCAGCAGCAGGAGGTCATCATGGCCATGCGGGAGCAGCAGCAGCAGCAGCAGGCCTGGGTCATCCCCCCGCCCCACGCCTCCGCTAACCCCTCCCCCCAGAAACACGGCCGCGCCGCCGCCCGCTCTTCCGGGCCCCCCTCCCCCGCCGACTCCCCCCGCTCCGCCCACCGCTCGCCCGCCAGCCTCAGGAGGAAGTCCGCCTCCTTCCACTCCCGCACGCCGCGCACCCCCCGGCCCAGCGAGCTCAAGCTCGCCCCCTACAGCCGCGTGCTGACCGCGCCGCAGTCCGTGGACAGCATCCCCCGCCTGCGCCGCTTCTCGCCCTGCCAGCCTCTGACCAGCGCCTTCGTCTACATGGGGGACAAACCGGCCGGCGCGCCCGAGACCTCTGCCCCGGATTGGGGGGGAAGCAGGGACACGGACCCCCTGCTCTCCCCGGAGAGGGAGGCCTCCAGCCCCGCCAGCGCTGACCCCTCGCCCCCCTGCTCCCCGGCCAGGGAGCCACACCGGGCAGACGAGGCGAGAGGGGAGGCCAAGAACGAAGAGATGGACACAGAGACGGGGATGGAGGAGAGGAAAGAGAGGGGTCAGGAGGAGATTCAGTCCACCGTTGGTACGTCGGTGTCGGAGGTTCTGGCCCACCCCGTGACCGAGACCTTCACCCCCGTCCCGCTAGGACCCCCCAGCCCGGCCAGGGGCAGCCTGGTGGAGGTGCCCCTGTCCGTGCTCAAACCCCTGGAGGGGGAGGCGCTGGAGGAGAGCGCGGAGAGGCAGGCCACCATGGAGGGCCTGGATGACGACCACAAGATGTGCTGTGGCTTCTTCTTCAAGGTAAGCACAAACCTGCAATTTCTTTATTAGATAATATAATATAATTTCCTGTAGGCCCTGCTTCTTCCATGATGATGTGTGTGAAGGGTTTTGGGATTAGTGACAAATTATTCAAATTTTTGTCAAAATTAGTTCAGTCCCAGTTCCATGACAAAGCGATTTGCTGTGGCACCCCAGGCGGCCATGTTTGTTTGGTTCTGGTGAGGAAACCTTCTGTTTCTAATATGAGATGATGAATGGTGCTGAAAGTAGGCCGGCTGAGGACAAAGTCATTTCTCCTGTTGTTGCTGGGAGGAGAAGCCACATCCGACTCTTCCTTTATCTAGGTCAGGAAACTGGGACTAGTGAATTATTTAAGTGAAGCTGTCGAAAAGTGGCTTGACTGTGATGCTAAATTAGACGGTGGCGGCTGTAAAGTGCATGAAATGTTCAGTATTCAGACCACATGGTCTGGTGGCTGCTGGAATAGACATTCTTGGTACTGTAGGTCACATGAAAGAAGTAAGAGTGTAAAGAAATGCCTTCTAATAAATATGATGGAGGTTTGCTGCTGGGAACGAAGGCGCTGCCGTTGTTTCTGAGGTGAATCTATCTGATGAAACACGCCTACGGTACGGAGGTCGCCGGAGCTCTGAGGGTAAAAGGATGTTAAGAACGAATAACCAATGCTATTACTTCCTGTGGTCTCTGCGCTAGGATGATGGGAAAGGGGAGGACAACATGGCGCAGAAGAGGGCGGCGCTGCTGGAGAAGAGGATGAGGAGGGAGAGAGAGACGCAGCAGAAGAAGCAGCAGCTGGAGGCGGAGCAGGAGCAGAGGAAGGAGGAGGCGCGGTATGTCTCACTGCCCCCCCCATCGGTCACCTACCCGGTCTCTCTGTCACTCGGTCTCTCTGTCACCCGGTCTCTCTGTCACCCGGTCTCTCTATCGCCCGGTCTCTCTGTCACCCGGTCTCTCTGTCGCCCGGTCTCTCTCTCACCCGGTCTCTCTGTCACCTGGTCTCTCTGTCACCTGGTCTCTCTGTTACATGGTCTCTCTGTCACCCGGTCTCTCTGTCACCTGGTCTCTCTGTCACCCGGTCTCTCTCTCACCCGGTCTCTCTGTCACCTGGTCTCTCTGTCACCCGGTCTCTCTGTCACCCGGTCTCTCTGTCACCTGGTCTCTGAGCAGAGTCTATGTTCAACTGACTGAATGTGGCTGTGAGCTTGCAAACACAACACGCCACATTATTTCAGTTGAATTCTTGTCAATCTAAAGCTCCTTTGTGTCCCAAAAAAGCCCAATATAAACCCAAAATACCCGAGTGCTCTTAACACCCCCCCCCCCCCCCCCCCCCAGAGTGAAAGCTGAGGAGGAGCGCCTGAGGAAGGAGGAGGACAAGGCCCGGAGGGAGTTCATCAAGCAGGAGTACGTGAGGAGGAAGCAGCTCAAGCTGATGGAGGACATGGACACGCTCATCAAACCCCGGCCCGCCAGCACCAGGAGGAGAGCCAGGCCCAAGTCCATCCACAGAGACGGTGTGGACTCCCCCAAGACGCCCGCCAGGGGCACCACAGGTAACCATGGTAACGCCCCCCCCCCCCCCATCCTCTGGGGTCACGGCCCCGTGGGGCGAGTCTGTCACATGACCGCTGTGGTGCCAGTTACTGTAGCTCTGCCATCCACACACATGTCTGAACTCTGCTCAGCTCAGCTCAGCTCGGCTTCTTCTGTCTGCTTCCTCTGCTGCCCGAGAGCTGCTTCTCTCTAATGTTCCAACCCAACCTGACCTGAAAACCATATTGGGCCTCATTCATGAACTAAGTTAAGAATGTCTCTAGAAGCATTATCTTCTTAAACCCTACTTCCAAAAAGATTCTGCCTTTTACCAATGTTCTCACACGTGGGAACTAAGAACAGAATCTACGAACACGGAAGAGCAGTTTTAAGTAGGCTACGGACATACAGTATTCGTGCGAAAGACATGTTAATTTAAAAACATTTGTGATTTTGTTTACTTCAAATCGACAGTTGCATAACATTATAGGATTGCAATACATTATATTTGTATCATTTATAAATATCCTATAATAATGGTTTTCATTATTTTACAAAGCGAGAGAGTGCTGTCTGTCCAATAATATCCCCGATGCGCCGGGTAAACAAGAAGCCATGCTCCATTTGGTGTGTGTGTGTGTGTGTGTGTGTGTGTGTGTGTGTGTGTGTGTGTGTGCGTGCGTGCGTGCGTGCGTGCGTGCGTGCGTGCGTGTGTGTGAATGCGTGTGTGTGTTTGAGCAGTTGTGTGTGATTGTGTGCTAGAGCTTATCTTGCATGTGTCTAGATGTTGGCCCAGCGTCCTGTGGACAGACATGTGTTGTGGTCAGGCCCAGCGTCCTGTGGACAGACATGTGTTGTGGTCAGGCCCAGCGTCCTGTGGACAGACATGTGTTGTGTTCAGGCCCAACGCCCTGTGGACAGACATGTGTTGTGGTCAGGCCCAGCGTCCTGTGGACAGACATGTGTTGTGGTCAGGCCCAGCGTCCTGTGGACAGACGTGTGTTGTGGTCAGGCCCAGCGTCCTGTGGACAGACATGTGTTGTGGTCAGGCCCAGCGTCCTGTGGACAGACATGTGTTGTGGTCAGGCCCAGCGTCCTGTGGACAGACATGTGTTGTGGTCAGGCCCAGCGTCCTGTGGACAGACATGTGTTGTGGTCAGGCCCAGCGTCCTGTGGACAGACATGTGTTGTGTTCAGGCCCAACGCCCTGTGGACAGACATGTGTTGTGGTCAGGCCCAGCGTCCTGTGGACAGACATGTGTTGTGGTCAGGCCCAGCGTCCTGTGGACAGACGTGTGTTGTGGTCAGGCCCAGCGTCCTGTGGACAGACGTGTGTTGTGGTCAGGCCCAGCGTCCTGTGGACAGACATGTGTTGTGGTCAGGCCCAGCGTCCTGTGGACAGACATGTGTTGTGGTCAGGCCCAGCGTCCTGTGGACAGACATGTGTTGTGGTCAGGCCCAGCGTCCTGTGGACAGAGATGTGTTGTGGTCAGGCCCAGCGTCCTGTGGACAGACATGTGTTGTGGTCAGGCCCAGCGTCCTGTGGACAGACGTGTGTTGTGGTCAGGCCCAGCGTCCTGTGGACAGACATGTGTTGTGGTCAGGCCCAGCGTCCTGTGGACAGACGTGTGTTGTGGTCCTTGGTGGGGGTGTAACCGTGCGTCCTGTGCTGTGCCACGTCTGTGTTTCAGCTCCAGGTTCACAAGCTCGTGTGTTTTCAGTGTCCAGTCTCTCCCTGGCCTCGCTCAACCTGGGGGACAGCGACAGCGCCCACTCTGAGAAGAGAGCTCCAAGGTGAGAGAGACACACACACACACACACACACACTTCAACCCAGAGGATCAGTCCACTTTTTGGGCTTCAGGGCCTATTCTCCGTCTGTATTACATGAACCTGACACGTAGAGACTATAATCTCAGTTGTTCTGCAGGCACACACTCGGCTAGCTCAACACTGAGGCCATCAGGAAAATCGTAGTCTCTACGTGTCATGGTTCATCTCTACGTGTCAAGGTTCATGTAAGACAGACCGAAAATAGGGCGTCAAGTCCAAAATAGTGAACTTATCCTTTATAGTGATCTTATCTGTAAAACACGGGACGTCTAAAAGGTTCATGGTGTTCTCAAATACACTCATTACAGCACGTGATCTACTAGTTGCTGTTGAAGCCCACTCATCCAGAACATCTCTAGAGCGTTCTAAGCGTTAACGTTCTGCGTTCTTCTTCCTCCTCTCGCCCAGAAGCCTTAGCTTAGCGTCGGGCCGTCTCTGCTTCCTCCTGAGCTCTCCTAAACTGAGAAGGAGGTTAGTTTTCTGCATCGTAGTGCAACTCCTCCGGTTCCTCACTCCGCCACATCCACCCACCCAATCCTCAAATGTTGCCGTGTCCCCCACCCTCTACGTGCTGATGTAGGGGCTATGGTGTCGGTTTAGGTTTCAGGATTGGGCACTACCCTCTAGCATTTAGATGGGGAAGGTTTCTTAAGGTCATTTCCAAATGGAAAGGAGCCTTATTAGCAAACCTAACGACACAGGAACCAGTAGGCTACCCTTCACTGAATGTCTCCTCTTAATAGTGACCTTTACCTCACCCCCTGCTGTGTGACTGCTGCGTCCGTCCTGCTCAACGCTGCTGGCATGGCTCACTGGGTAGATAAGACGCTGGTAGAGTTGTCACAGTCAAACCGCCAGAGGATTTGACTGCTTCACGTTGCTGTACTCCCCATGCTTGCAAGATTAGAGGTACACAAGGAATGTGATAAGAATATCAGCGAATGTCTATTAGGAATATCAGCGAATGTCTATTAAGAATATCAGCGAATGTCTATTAAGAATATCAGCGAATGTCTATTAAGAATATCAGCAAATGTCTATTAAGAATATCAGCGAATGTCTATTAAGAATATCAGCGAATGTCTATTAAGATTATCAGCGAATGTCTATTAAGAGTATCAGCGAATGCCTTATGCCGGGCTCAGACTACACCCCTCCCGACAATCGGAGGAGAAATCTGGTCTGGAACGTTGGTCGGGGACGATGATCGGCCCAGATTATCTTGTAATGTGAGGGGTTTACAGCTCCAATCTTATACCTCCCGATCGGCTCGCAGACCCATCGGGGCGGCCTGATAATATCAAACATGTTTGATATTTAAGATTATTACGTCCCGACTTTACAAGTGAGACGCGAGACCAGTGGTTCGTTGCTCCCTCGGGCACGATAAGATCCTGTAGTGTGTGCTGAGCCGTTGTTTTCAAATCTTGCTGTGTATGCTTGTTTGAGATGCGCAAGAAGAATATCTGTTAAGATTCTCCTTATGTGCGTGATGTAACCCGATTTCGAAATTGGTTAGGATTTTAAATATCCTGTCATGTGAGCCCGGCATAAGCCTCTCCCTGGCCTGGTTGGTAATAGTGCAGACTTTGGGTAGAAACTGTTTCCACTGCTGAGAAACACCCATCCAGCTTCCCCACGCTCAGCATGTGCAGCGCCTCCTGTTGAGAGGTTAAAATGCTCAGCTACAAAATGTCAGTAAATAAAGAGAGGTGATCTGTGTGTGTGTTTGTGTGTGTATGCGTGTGTGTGGGTGTGTGTTTGTGTTTGTGTGTGCGTGCGCGTGTGTGTGTGGGTGTGTGTTTGTGTGTGTGTGCGTGTGTGTGGGTGTGTGTTTGTGCGTGTGTGTGTGTGTTTGTGTGTGTGTGTGTGTGTTCTCCCTATAGGCAGGACTCTGCTGATGGTTTCCTGTCCCCGAGCCGGCCTGGCAGTGGTAACGGGGAGAAGGACTGGGAGAACGGTTCCACCACGTCCTCCATCACCTCCAACACTGAGTACACAGGTATAGAACCCAGTCACCTCCAGAACCCAGTCACCTCCAACACTGAACACACAGGTACTGAACCCAGTCACCTCCAACACTGAATACACAGGTACTGAACCCTCCAACACTGAACACACAGGTACTGAACCCTCCAACACAGAATACACAGGTACAGAACCCAGTCACCTCCAACACTGAACACACAGGTACAGAACCCAGTCACCTCCAGAACCCAGTCACCTCCAACACTGAACACACAGGTACAGAACCCAGTCACCTCCAACACTGAACACACAGGTACTGAACCCAGTCACCTCCAACACTGAACACACAGGTACAGAACCCAGTCACCTCCAACACTGAACACACAGGTACTGAACCCAGTCACCTCCAACACTGAATACACAGGTACTGAACCCAGTCACCTCCAACACTGAACACACAGGTACTGAACCCAGTCACCTCCAACACTGAACACACAGGTACTGAACCCAGTCACCTCCAACACTGAACACACAGGTACTGAACCCTCCAACACTGAACACACAGGTACTGAACCCTCCAACACTGAACACACAGGTACTGAACCCAGCAGGCAGCTCATAGCAGCCCACCCACACACAACACTTTCAGCAAAAAAATGAAACTACAAGTGTGTACTCAGATAGTGGTATCAAGTATCCAAAAATCCTGCAAGGTTTACACATGACATTCATTTCTATATTTGCATATGAACAGTATTATTTTGGGGCTTATTAACCAACTCTGTCCGTTCATATCGACATGGTTGAGGTATCCCCCAAGATACCATCAGGAATCTTCTAAAGATGCCTTTAAATTATTTATCTTCAGTCTGAGGCGGATGTCATATCTCCCTTCCTTGAAGAGAGTGGTTGCTATGGTGATTCTCTCTGACATCACCCTGCTTGTGTTGCCAGGGCCGAAACTGTACAAGGAGCCGAGCGCCAAATCTAACAAGCACATCATCCAGAACGCCATGACGCACTGCTGCCTGGCGGGCAAGGTCAACGAAGGACAGAAGAACAAGATCCTAGAGGTAATGGCCTGCTTGCCCTTACAAAAGATATCACAACGCCAAAAAGTGCTCTTAGCTCAGTGAGAGAACAGCTTTGAGATGTGAACACAACCTACATGTAGGTTTGAAATTAGCCTAGTAGTTCACTCATAGAAATACTGTATGCAAGTAATGTCAACTTGAAAAATAGTTTTTTTCCCGCTTGTCTCTCAGGAAATGGAAAAATGTGAGGCCAACAACTTCCTGGTCCTGTTCCGGGATGCGGGTTGCCAGTTCCGCTCTCTGTACACGTACTTCCCAGAGACAGAGGAGATTACCAAACTGGCGGGCGTGGGGCCCAAGAACATCTCACGCAAGATGATCGACGGCCTGTACAAGTACAACTCAGACAGGAAGCAGTTCAGCCAGATCCCTGCCAAGACCATGTCAGCGAGCGTCGACGCCATCACCATCCAGAGCCACCTGTGGCAAACCAAGAAACCAGCCACCCCCAAAAAAGTGGTGCCTGCCAAGTCCTAATGGAACTTCTAGTCCTCCACCTCCTTTTTCCCCTTCAAATGGAACATTCACATTCAATTTGCACTTCACTGTACATGACCATGAAGATTCAGACACCTGCAATGCCAATAGATGAATGCATACCTGTTCTTTGTTTTCACTTTCATTCCTGTCCTTTTCCCAGAGTGGACACAGGTGGTCTCAGTTAAATAAATAAAAAACACCAACAACTGGAATGTAAAACACTATTTAAAATGTCACTGATGTTTCGTAAAATAGATTTTTGATTTCAGAGCACGTGTGTATGTGATCTTTTTATGTGCTAAAAAGCAAGTCAAAAAGGAGATGGTATGAATGCAACAATGTTTTATTTGGTGCACTGAAGCACTGAATGTTATTCAGTTGATCTGTAGACTGGTTAGTTTTGCATACAGTATGTTGACATGTGTGGCCTTATGCTCTTTGTGTTTTGTTTGTCAGTGCAATGAGGTGATTGTAAAACTAAACCATAGAGGGGCTTTTGTAATGAGCCAAGGGTGCTTTTCCATGTATTGTCTTTTAAAATGCAAAATGTAAAGTCTAAATAAGGAGTTCAACAGCTAGTGTTCAACTGCTAGTGTTCAACTGCTAGTGTTCAACAGCTAGTGTTCCCCGCACAGTATCAATCCAGGTCAATGTTGGTTGAACAGTGTTTTCAACTTTAAAAACCAACTGCTTTTGGCCCTTTTTTAAGGAATGCATGACCCACATGGTGGGCGGCCATATTACTGCGGTGGTTCACTGCAGGTTTGTGAACACGTGTTTGATGTCATCACCTACATTACAAGCAACATTTTACTTTACATTTCTAAAATGCTGGCTGGTGCTTAAGAAAATGTGTATTATTGACACTTTAAAAATGACAGTTCTGATTTCATGCTATAATTATTAACAATAGGTGTAGGTAGACATGCAAACATTATGTTTCCAAAGCACTATCAAGAGAAAGTTAAGTTTTCCAAAGCACTATCAAGAGAAAGTTAAGTTTTGGTTTATATGTTTTAAAATACAGTATTTCTATTAAGTTAATTTGATGTCTTCAGATTGGGACTAAGTCAAAGTTATTGTGAAGTTGTATTACTGAATTTGTAAGTCAGTATTCTCCAAACATCTGCCATTTATGTGAAGACATAGACTAGTAATAGTAATAAAACGGCTTGTCCATAAACACACTTACAGGTGCATCTCAGAAAATCTGAATATTGTGAAAAAGTCCATTCTTTTCTGTAATTTAATTCAAACAGTGAACATTTCATGTATTCTAGATCCATTACACAAAGTGAAATATTTCAAGCCTTTTTTGTTTTAATCTTTATGATTGTACAGTATGTTCAGTATGTTCATTTATATAGCCTACTCAATAGGCTACTTGGTTGGGGCTCCTTTAGCACAAATTACTGCATCAAAGTGGAGCGTGGCATGGAGACAATCTGCCTTGAAATATTTCACTACATGTGTAATGAATCAATAATATATGAAAGTTTCACTTTTTGAATTAAACTACGGAAAATAATGAACTTCCCACAATCTTCTAATTTTCTGAGATGCACCTGTATCAGGTAAACACCCAGATTCACCCAGTTTCATTCATTTCATTGTCAAGTATTTTAAAGGAAGTGTACATAGTGGGAAAGAAGGTGCAATTATTTTTTAATTATCTGTATTCAATATTCCACATACTGTCCTGCACACGGAGGCCCGTCTGTGAGACCAGACTTGGTAAATATGCAGTATTATTTCTATTTATTGGCCACCTGAAGGCAGAATTGCATTATGGGTAGGGCCTTGTTACTGTCTCAGATCAGTCTCAACCTCTCTAGTCTGCTTTGTTTTAATTGGGGTTTATTTATGGAATTACCAAAAGTCACATTATTTTCATTTTGTAGAAAGGGATATACTGTGGGAACTCTGTTGCCGTTGTCTTATTTGGCTGTTTAAGGCCAAGATGAGTGGTTGTTTAACTGTAACTGTACAGTCAATGATAAAAAGTGAAAATTGCCGTGAGCTCATCTGTCCATCTTTTAGAAGCACTGCTTCCATTCTGTTTTATCAGACGCTGTGCTGTCATTCAACATATTGCTGAACATGTAGTTTTGGTTTCCTTTAGCGTTGAATAAAATGAAGCATGGCCAATATCTTCTGTGCTTTTCATTTCTTCTTCTTCTTCTTCCTCTTCCTATCGCCCTTGTGTGATAAACTGTAGTCAGTCACCATTGGAGATGCAGTTAAATAAAAAACATCCTCCATCTTATATTCCCATGGAAAATGATCTTACCATGTAGGCTCCAATCAGTTGTCTTAATTGAGACATTCTGTGTTTTTAAAAATACACAGAAAGATTATGGGCTATATTTTATGCTAATATGTGAAATAACGTTGCTCACACAAACGGCGTTTAGTATGTATAAGATAGTCAAGTTATTGGTATCCCGAGCAGAGATTCTTATTAATGAAATCTAACAAAATTAAATCTGCATTGACATGAATTTATAGCCTGATTCTTGACATGGTTTTTCAATTACCAGCCCTTTTCTGTAGGCTATATAATACAAACCTCCAACCTCTGATTCACTCACTAGGAAGGAGCGCACATCCTGACACCTGTCTATTTGAGAGGGAAAAAAATGAAAAACAATTTCCAAGCAATTGTATTAGAATAATAGACGTTTCCCAGATGTGTTTGCATACAATATAGGCTAGTCTAGCTCATCACTACCTGGATAGGTTATTTTTTGTCCATATTTATCAAGGTTGCAAATAGTTCTGGAGGTGACTGTAGTTCCTGTAGTCTCATCTGTGAATGTTGCGCGAATGAATGTGGACAGATGGACACACCCTCTGTGTGCCCAGGGATGCCCTACCCTGGCATTGTCTAAGAAATTGAGTCGCGACAATTTGGAACGGTTCCTAGAAAGCCAATGTGAATTTTTAAGGCATTGTCGCGGTCAGCAAACGGCATTATCTCTACTATATGTATGTGAATTGCATAACAGCCAACCCTCTGAGTCTGCAGGGCTGAACACAAGACAAAGTTGCTGAGCTGAGCACGCCTGAAGCTGTAGGTGAGCGGCGCATCGCTTCTGTTTGGTTGGTTTGCGGCGGCTGTCCGCTTGGCAACCGGGGAATATGTACTAGGCTACGGGAATATGTACTAGGTAGCCTACGGGATATCTACCCAGCACCGTTGAGAGAAGACGCGATTTAAAAAAATATCCCTTCCAGATACCGATATCACCCGTTGTCTCTCTCGAGTTCGCCAGCGTGCGCTTCTCGGATTGATGTATCGCGTCATTTTAGGAGGGACTGACAGGTGAGGGGGAGGCTCCGGTTCATTTGGGTAACGTTAGTGTCTGTCGTTGGTTGCTAGCTGGTGTGTTTATTGCCGGGCATATTAGTAAACCATCTGCTTGTTTGTTAACGTTAGCTGGCTACCTTCGATATGAAAGTAGGCTATCTCTAGTCCCAGGCCGTTGTCCTCGTGTCTTTATGGAACAGTAGGCTATGGAGCCCGTAACGAAGCTGCAGGTTTGGTTACCGCCTGCGTATCGTTGCGTGCCTGCGCAGTGCAAGTCTAGCGTATTTATATTCAATGCTAGTGGACTAGCTGATTCAAGTGAAGGTATAGCTAGGTGTGTCACTCTCCAAGCCCAATCAGGAACGAGTCCATAACATGGGAGGTGTTTTGATTGGCTAGCTGCATTACGCTATAGTGTGTCTATACCGTCCCTGGGTTATGCACCACGTAGCTACAGTATGATGATGATGATGCAGTCTGCAGTGGGCCTATGTCTCAGAACGCTGAAATAAAACTGCTTGGCCTATCTAAGTGAGAATCAATATGGATAGGTTTTTGAATTCAACTTGAATGCCTTTCTCTGTAAAGTAACCTTTGGCTAACCTTTTGTTTTGCTTACTGAGCCGAACTTAGGATATCCAAAGCAATTAGTAGCGTAAACAGCCCGGTTTTTCTGCTAACACAGGGATAGCAGCTCTGCTTTCAGTGACTACAAGATCGAAACCTACAGCTCACCTCACACATCTGCCCCTGTCGTTTTCCCAACACAGGCCGTTATCATGACAGCAGAGGAGACCATCAACATCAAGGAGGCGGAGGTGATCAAGCTGATGTTGGACTTCCTCAACTCCAGGAAGCTGCACATCAGCATGCTGGCCCTGGAGAAGGAGAGCGGCGTGATCAACGGCCTCTACTCTGACGACATGCTCTTCCTCCGGTGAGGGGCCACATCCAATCATCTGCTCATCTCATCATGACGTTTCACTGCTTCGGACAGCACTGGATGTGACATTTATTAGGCATACTTCAATCAAAGGACCATCTCCCTGACACATTATTACATTTGCCATGGTTAAGAGTTTGATTAAATGAACCATTCACCATTATTGATCATGACTCATTAGCGTACTTGATCGGGCCGCTGTCCTTCCTGTCTGATATTGAGTTATTCCGCAGTGCCACACGCACCACCAAGAAGCATTGGCACTACTGCCGGCGTTTGAACCGGGCTGCGTTATTAACCTTCTCTGAACTCTGGCTGGCCGTCAACCATCTCTTTGTTTCCTGACCCTGTAGACAGCTGATCCTGGATGGCCAATGGGAAGAAGCCCTGCAGTTCATCCAACCCTTGGAGGGGATGGAGAAGTTTGACAAGAAAAGGTGAGACAAGTTCTTCTCAAAATGTCAGGCTGAGCCTTATGAATTTGAGCTGTCTTTGCCCACCGGTATGTCCACTCTCCCTTGATTAGCCAGTCATGCAGAAAGTCCCGTGTCCATGTTCTGCTTCAGGTCAAATCTTCATAGAGGACTGACACTGTCAACTCACTGGTTATGAAGTAACTGCATCATTCAATAATATAGTCTAAACCTAATTTAGCCATATTGGCCAATGGTTGCTAAGCAAACCAAACTCTGTATATTGTTTCAACCTAGCTAGAGCAAGAATTTCCAATTCTTACTTTTATTGAACGCCGTGAACATCCCTCCGGAGAGTGACCCTGGTTTTCTTCCATGTCCAGGTTCCGCTACATAATCATGAAACAGAGGTTTCTGGAGGCCCTGTGTGTGAATAACGCTGTGTCAGCAGCCAATGACCCTCACAACGTGAGTGCGCACTGTTTGTTGCTCTGAGTTGGGAGCCGTGCAGTTTTGAGGGCTCCTTACTTTGAAACACGTAGATTCCAATCAACTTGAATGCTTAAATTCAATAGCATTGCGGCAAACAACGCTCAAAAGCGAAATCGTGGCTTCTGTCCCTAAGTGTTATTCAAAAACGTTGTTCAAAAAACGTCCCGATCCCCTCGCCTCTCTCCCCTGTGTTCCTGTCCGTGTCCCCGCCCACAGCTGGAGCTGACCATGCAGGAGGCCGTGCGGTGCCTCCACAGCCTGGAGGAGTTCTGCCCCAGCAGAGACGACTACAGCCAGCTGTGTCTGCTGCTCACGCTGCCCCGCCTCACGCACCACGCCCACTTCAAGGACTGGAACCCCAGCACGGCGCGCGTCCACTGCTTCGATGAGGCCTGCGTCATGGTGGCCGAGTTCATCCCCGCCGACAGGAAGCTGAGCGAGGCCGGGTTCAGGGCCAGCGGGAACCGCCTCTTCCAGCTGCTCATCAAGGGGATCCTCTACGAGTGCTGCGTGGAGTTCTGTCAGGTGACTGGCGGCGGGATACTCTCGCGCTTCGGCTTCGGCGCTAGATTACGCTCTTAGTCGCTTGTTTGGAGGGGAGATGCGCTTGGGAGTTCTGTGTTGTACGTTAAATAGAATCATTGTAAGTTGTTTTGGAGCGTCTGCGAAATGACTAATGTAAATGTAATGACTGAAAACGTGAGAAGGTCTCTAAGAGTTGAAACGCTTTGCTGTTTAGATTTTGAAGCAGTTAAGGGCAAAATGTGTCTGGCCCTTCACTCATGACAGACAATCAAATGAGGTCACCTGAGGTCATGATTCAGGGATGTTTCTCAGGGACGTTGCTGGCTGTGACATATTTCCGTGTGGTGCGTCCGTCCTCCTCCAGAGCAAAGCGACGGGCGAGGAGATCATGGAGGGGGAAGTCCTCCTGGGGGTGGACGTGCTCTGCGGCAACGGCTGCGACGAGGTGGACCTGTCCCTGCTGTCCTGGCTCCAGAACCTGTCCCCCGGGGCCTTCTCCTGCGCCTTCCAGCAGAAGACCCTCAGCGTCCAGGTGGACCGCCTGGTCAAGCCCCCCCGGGCCGGCCACGCCGACCTCCTCACCCCCCTCATCAACCGCCTGTCCCCCCACCCGTCCTCGCCGGTGGGCCAGAGGCCCCAGTCCGCCGACACCTACATGTCCCGCTCTCTGAACCCGGCCCTGGACGGCCTGTCCCACGGACTGGCAGCCCAGGACCAGCGGGGGGCGCAGGCCGGCGTGGCGCCCTGTCTCAGCCGCAGTCTGGTGGAGAACCATCTGCCCCAGCAGGACGACTCCCCCGAGAGGTAGGGGGAAGTTGAGACAGGACCGGGTCGAGATAGGACAGGGGTGCCGCTGTTCCACCTGCCTCTCAAGGTGTTGTTCTCCTGGTCCTCCTCGTCCATAGCAGCTATTTCCTGAGCCTCCCAAAGACCCAACAGCTGAGATATGTAAATAATAATAATAATCCCACCACCGGACAATAAGGTCCCGTTTTTTATTTATTTTTTGCAGCTGACACACCAGAACTTTGCTGGGACCAAGTCGTTGCCCTGGCGACCGAAAAATCCATTGAAAGGGTCTAGTGTCAGCATTTTAACAACAACCGCCAGATAAACACATGTGAATGGCTGTTATAATCATCCACCCAAAAGTTGGTGCAGTCCCAACCAGTCCCTAGCCCTGGTAATCTGGTTACCAGCGCTTTAACATGAATACAAAACGCCCCTATAGGCTACAAGGAGTCAAAGAGGTGTTTCCCATATAAATTGATACATACAGAGATGCTGTAGTCGTGTCACTATAGCGCTCCGTAGTGCCAGGATGTGAGATGTCCCTGTTGGGTCCCTCCAGGCCTGCCTTGGTTGCAGGGGCGACTGTAGCTCAGGAGGTAGAGCAGGTTGTCAAATGATCGTAGGGTTGGTGGTTCAAATCCCGGCTCCTCCTGACGACATGTCAAAGTGTCCTTGGGCAAGACACTGAACCCCAAATTGCTCCCATTGAGCAGGCTAGCGCCTTGCATGCGTGCCATTGGTGTGTGTGAATGTGTGAATGAGAGGCCTTCATTGTAAAGCGCTTTGGATAAAAGCGCTATATAGGTGCAGTCCATTTACCATTGACCTTATGTACTGGTTTGCTAATAAGCAGCCGGTGATTTCCAAGGCTCAGTGCAAATCACACACTAGATCAGTGGGTTTGTGTTATTGAACATTATGGAGATTTTTTTCAGCATCCTACAACGTGACCCTCATACAGGCAGCTACAGTGGATGTAGTGAATGTCCCTGCCGGCTTCCCGTCCAGTCATGTGTGTGTTGTGTTCCCGTTGCAGGAAGCAAGCGCAGAGCCCGGAAGGAGCGAGTGCGCCTCGTACCCCTCTGTCCCCTGAGAAGGACGGGGGGCCGCCCTGCGGCACAGACAGGAGTGAGGTAGGCTGGTAAATAAAGAAGTAAGCATGTGTTAATGAGTGTTCAGAAGTTATCTCATCACAACTGTATTCTCAGGGTCATCTCTGTCTCCCGACCTTGTCTGCTCTCCTCCTCCTCCTTTCTCGCCCCATCTTCACCCGCCCATAAATCCTCCTCAACCACCCCCACCCCCACCACACCCGCACACGCCGGGGAGTCGACCCCCACACGGCCCTGCAGCCTGACGGCTGTGAGATACCGCCGCCGCCGGACCCCTCGTCCGCCTCCGCAGCCGTAATCGGGGGTCAAGGACGGGCGTGTGGCGTCGGCGCGTGATGGGTGGTCACGCCGCCCGTCGGCGTGCTCATCGCTCATTTTGATGCATCCGGAAGGCGGGGCGGCAGATTGGATTTTCCCTGCGTGTGCAGAGGGTCACGGGGGAGAGAGATGGAGGGGGGGCCCACTGGGCCTAATAGAGGCCTTGGGGAACTTTTTGATGGGGATGAGACCTTGGGTTCGTAGAGTTGGTTGCGGTGTGGGTTTGTGGCGTAGTGTCATGACCCTTTTTGTCTGTGCGTTTTTAACGGACGTGCGTGTGCATTTGGGCGTGTGTGTGTGTGTGTGTGTGTGTGTGTGCGTGTGTGTGTCCAGCAGCGTGACTCAGAGCAGGTGCAGGAGTTCTACCGGCAGCGTCTGCGTGTCCAGCAGCACCTGGAGACCAAGCAGCAGCAGAGACAGCTCTACCAGCAGATGCTCCTGGAGGGCGGGGTCAAGCCACAGGAGGGCGTGTCCCACGCCCAGCACAACCTCACCCAGACCTTCCTCAACAGGTCCGCCAGCCCGCTAGGAAGGCTCTGACCAGGCTAGAGACCCCCAGACCTCTAGGAAGGCTCTGACCAGGCTGGAGACCCCCAGACCTCTAGGAAGGCTCTGACCAGGCTGGAGACCCCCAGACCTCTAGGAAGGCTCTGACCAGGCTGGAGACCCCCAGACCTATAGAAAGGCTCTGACCAGGCTGGAGACCCCCAGACCTATAGAAAGGCTCTGACCAGGCTGGAGACCCCCAGACCTCTAGGAAGGCTCTGACCAGGCTGGAGACCCCCAGACATCTAGGAAGGCTCTGACCAGGCTGGAGACCCCCAGACCTCTAGGAAGGCTCTGACCAGGCTGGAGACCCCCAGACCTCTAGGAAGGCTCTGACCAGGCTGGAGACCCCCAGACCTATAGAAAGGCTCTGACCAGGCTGGAGACCCCCAGACCTATAGAAAGGCTCTGACCAGGCTGGAGACCCCCAGACCTCTAGGAAGGCTCTGACCAGGCTGGAGACCCCCAGACCTCTAGGAAGGCTCTGACCAGGCTGGAGACCCCCAGACCTCTAGAAAGGCTCTGACCAGGCTGGAGACCCCCAGACCTCTAGAAAGGCTCTGACCAGGCTGGAGACCCCCAGACCTCTAGGAAGGCTCTGAACAGGCTGGAGACCCCCAGACCTCTAGGAAGGCTCTGACCAGGCTGGAGACCCCCAGACCTCTAGGAAGGCTCTGACCAGGCTGGAGACCCCCAGACCTTACCAGGCTGGGAAGCTTGTCTAAAGCTTGAGTAGTGCCAACGCCAGTGTCAAGTTACTTTTATATATATATAGCTCATTTAAAAACAACAGGAGTTGAGCCAACGTGCTTTCCAGTCATTACAATACAATAGAAATTACAACAAATTTGTATTAAAGATATATTTTTAAGGCATTTCTGCTTTATTATGATAGGACAGTGTAGGTGACAGACAGGAAAGGTGGGAGAGAGAGAGAGAGAAATACAATACAATAGAAATGACAACAAATGATTATTCCAAGTGTGTTGATCTCATGTAGGTCCATCCAGAAGCTGGAGGAGATGAACGTGGGCCTGGACGACCTGGGAGACGAGGTGCAGAATCTCTCCCAGCAGTGCAACGGAGTGACACCCAAACCTCCCGGGGCCCCCCCAGGGCCCCCCAGCATCACCCCGGCCCCTGAGACAGGCTCCCTCAGGGACAGGCCTGGGGGGGCGAGCAGCAGCACCCCTCTCTCGGCAGGGGCGCGCGGGATGCCGTCCCTGGAGGAGTCGCCCGTCTCCTCCACTCAGAGGTGAGAGGTTACGGTATCTGGGGGTTTGACCTTTCACCGCGGTGTACACGGTGAGAATCCCGCTCCACGCTCACAGGGCTGTTCTTTCGCTCCGCACCCCCCCCCCCTCAAAGAGACTCCCTGGTGCTCCTTTCAGAAGGGCTCATCGCTCACCCAGATGCCCCCCCCCGCCCCGCTCACCATTCAAAAAAAGTTGCATCTCCATTTTCGCTTACATCATCAACTCACCCATTCAAAAAAACACACAACTCAACTCAAACTTTAGGTCAATGTTTCTTTTTTAAGTAGGCTAATAAAAACAGACCATTTAGATTATTAACTGAAAACGTGTTTTCTGTTTTCTTTTGGAAGTAGTAGTTCCATTGTCAAGCTAACACTGTGAGCATCGGTACCGGAGCGGGAGAGCAGGCCAACGCTCCGACTTCTTGGAAACCCGCTCCACTCCACTCACATGCTCTGATGCTAACTGTGTGTGTGTGTGTGTGTGTGTTGGGGGGATTTCAGTGCTCAGAAACTCCGAGGCGCTCTACCCACAGTCCAAGACGACTCTGGCTGCTCCCCGATGCGCAGCAACTCCCAGGAGGTAAGAGTCCTTCTGACCGTAGCAACACGTAGGTCGGCCTCAAAGTGGACAGTCCAAGGCAGAGACCAAGCAAGGGTCCTCACCAGCGCAGGCGGAAGGAAAGAGTCTGTGTGAAGGAGGAGCTTTCATGCCGAGACTCTTAACACATCTCAGGGCCTTTTTTTCCCACAGAAGCACATTCCTTACCGTAGGTTCTCCTGTGCCCTGCAGGGTGGGAAGCCCAAGGCCCAGTTTGTGGTGGTGAACAGTCTGGAGGACACCCAGGCCGTGCGCGCTGTCGCTTTCCACCCTACGGGGGCGCTCTACGCTGTGGGCTCCAACTCCAAAACCCTGCGGGTCTGCGCCTACCCGGATACCCTCACCATCAGGTAGGGGCCCTGAGGCTATACCCGGATACCCTCACCATCAGGTAGGGGCCCTGAGGCTATACCCAGATACCCTCACCATCAGGTAGGGGCCCTGAGGCTATACCCAGATACCCTCACCATCAGGTAGGGGCCCTGAGGCTATACTGTAATAGAAATTTAACTGATCTAGTCAAAAAAGGATTTACCAAGATTCGCTCAAAAGGTTAAGTCTGGTTTATTGTGAAAAACATACGAGCGCAAGGACTTCCTGAACAACGCAACAAGGGTGGTGTCCAGCGAAGTGCCGGCTCTGTCTTTTGCTGTGCCTTATATGCAGTCAAACACAGGTACGGTGCTTCCAGGATGTGATTGGCTACTCCATTGTACGTCATATGAAATGGCAGGCGTGGCCAAGAGTACAGACGTGACATGAGAAAAAGGCGGCAATTGGGGACAAAGGATGACAAAGGATGGTTATTCTGTTGTAGACAGATGGCCTCCTGGAAGCCATTTTGTATGTTAGCACAGCTATGTGAATATTTGGGGGAGGTGATGAATTACAAAAGGAGAGAGAGGACAAAGGTTTAAGGTGTTTAGATGTAAATTCCTTAACAATACCTCGATACCCTCACCATCAGGTAGGGGCCCTGAGGCTATACAAAGCCCAACCATGTCCTCACAGGTCTTAAGGCAAGGCAAGTTTATTTGTAGAGCAACAAGGCAATTTATTTATTTGATTTCAGCAACAAGGCAATTCAAAGTGCTTTACATGAGACATTAAAAGCATCAACACAAAGTGCAACACATGAAAGATCATATAAAACGAAATGCAAAAAAAGACATTTTAAACAAAATGCAGGGGAAACAATACAGTAATAAAAGTTACAGTGCAGTGCATGAATGAATAATTATTTGATTTGATAAAAAGCAGCGGTGAAAAGAAAAGTCTTCAGTCTTGATTTAAAAGAACTGAGAGTTGCAGCAGACCTGCAGTTTTCGGGAAGTTTGTTCCAGATATGTGGAGCATGAAATGTCCAGTTGATCCTCTCTCTTCCGTGTGTGTGTGTGTGTGTGTCCTCCTCTAGCGGCTCAGGGCCGGTCAAACCGCCGACCGTCTGCTTCAGGAGGAACAAGCACCACAAGGGCTCCATCTACTGCGTGGCCTGGAGCCACTGCGGTCAGCTGCTGGCCACCGGCTCCAACGACAAATATGTCAAGGTGCTGCCTTTCAACGCCGACACCTGCAACGCAACAGGTAAAGTGTGTGTGTGTGTGTGTACTGTATGTGTGTGCGTGCGTGCAAGCTCAGGCCACTTGGGGCTGTATTTGTGTGTTTGTCTAGTCTCTGTACATGAATGTGCTTGAATGTGAAATGTGCTTGAAGCCATTTGTATAATACAGTACTGTGTGTGTTTTGTGTCTAATAATGTGTATTTTGGTGTGTTTTGTGTCTGTGTGTGTGTGGTGCGCGCGTGCGTACCTCTGTGTGTGTGTGTGTGTGTGTGTGTGGTGCGCGCATGCGTACCTCTGTGTGTGTGTGTGTGTGTGTGTGTGTGTGTGTGTAGGTCCGGACCTGGAGTTCAGCATGCATGACGGCACCATCAGAGACCTGGCCTTCATGGAGGGTCCGGAGAGCGGGGGCTCCATCCTGATCAGCGCGGGGGCCGGGGACTGCAACATCTACACCACGGACTGCCAGAGAGGACAGGGACTACACGCCCTCAGCGGACACACAGGTACGCACACACACACACAGTCCCCCGCTAGGGATGTTAATAGTTAATCGACTATCGATTAATTGCCGATAAGAATTTACTGGAGTAAGATTTGGTTACTCGATTAATTGCTTGTTAATAGAACAGAACTTTTTTGGGGGGAATGAACGTTTTCAACAGGAGTTGAGTGAAATGTAATCATGATTTAAAGCCCCACTATGTTGTTGATTTTATCTTTAAATATCAGTTTCAAAGTCGATCTATTGGTGTGCTGGATTATTATAGCGAGAACAGCACCTCTTCCATTCCCACAGAGGGGTCCGGCGGCCTGTATTTGCACTATGTAACCTTTGACCGCGAGCAGCGGTTTTCTCTCGCATGAACGTTCTGCTTTACCTTTAGCTCTCCTCTTCGAATTTGCCGGCAGACTCTGTTTTCCTCAGCTTGTCAGTTGTCAACAAATGCACATGACAGGCGTAACAGGCGTCTCTCAGCGTTTTACGACAATGGTACTGCGGTTGTAATGGCTCTAAGTGGCCTTTAGGGGCCGCTAAAGTGCAAAAAACTGGACCGCTACATAATGGGGCTTTAAGGTCTGACTGCACATGAGGGCGCCCGCCATGTAGTGAAGGCTAACTGGGATGCCGGGAAATTTCAACTACGACACGGCGGAAGAAGATAAAAAAATGAAGCAATGAGCAAAGCACAGTCCGGCGCGGGACATTCTTATCAATTAATCGACTATCGTTTGTTAAGGTTAACAGTTATCGATTAATGAAATTCCTTGAAATTTGCAACCCTACCCCCCGACGATCCACCATCCCATCACGCTAACGACCGCCGTGCCGGACGGCCCCTCTGTGCTCTCTCACCCAGGACACATCCTGTCTCTGTACACGTGGTCCGGCTGGATGATCGCCACGGGCTCCCAGGACAAGACGGTGCGGTTCTGGGACCTGCGCGTGCCCAGCTGCGTCCGGGTGGTGGGCTCGGCCCTGCACGGATCAGGTGGGCCCGCGCTACGGTTCCGTCGGCCAGGAGGACGAGAATATAATTCACTACCACCATGCAGTCATATCCACTTAGAGTCAAGACGTTCTCCCACTTGGGTGGATGGTTTTATGAAATCTTTCAGTTTTCCAGTCAGCTTCAGCAGCCCAGGATGTTGTACTCAGATGTGTGGGGTAGTTTGCATTTATCCAAATCCAACCTTTTTTTGTCCAAAAGACCCGCCTGCAGTCACAGTCTGCTCCAAACAATAACAACCAGCCTCTTGTCCCCGCCCACTCAGGAAGTGCGGTGGCCTCGGTGGCGGTGGACCCCAGCGGGCGTCTCCTAGCGACGGGCCAGGAGGACAGCAGCTGCATGCTGTATGACATCAGAGGGGCCCGGGTGGTCCAGACGTACCGTCCCCATGGCAACGACGTGCGCTCGGTCCGCTTCTCCCCTGGGGCCCACTACCTGCTGACCGGATCCTACGACAACAAAGTCATCATCACTGACCTGCAAGGTGTGTGTGCACACACACACACAACAGATATGACATGACACAGGATGTGGCCACTATGACATCTATGGTCAAGTTCAACTTCATTCAGATCAGCGTGCTCATGGCAAGCTTGTCTGCGTTTGTCACCTGTAGGTGACCTGACCAAGCAGCTCCCTGTGACTGTGGCTGGAGAGCACGGGGACAAGGTGATACAGTGCAGGTGGCACACCCACGACCTCACCTTCCTGTCCTCCTCTGCTGACCGGACCGTCACCCTCTGGGCCCAGGGGCCCTGAGGAGACACTCTGGGGGCTCTGCTGGAGACCACTAGAAGCACAACACCGTCTACAGTGCCAGGAGGAAGCACAACACAGCCTACAGTGCCAGGAGGACAACTTACTGTGTGTGTGTGTGTGTGTGTGTGTGTGTGTGTGTGTGTGTGTGTGTGTGTGTGTGTGCGCGCGCGTGTGCGCATGTGCGCGTGCGGTCAGGCGTGCAAGTTATTGATATTCACACACACACACACACGCAGGAAGTTGTCCTCCTGGCACTGTAGACTGTGTTGTTGCTGCTTTTAGCCTTTACTAAGCATTTGTACCTCTTGGTGTGGCGTTATAGGAGACTTCTTCCATTTCACTGGGCTGTATAAAAGTGAGGAGAAAACCAAGGTTCTGTGGGAAATGTACTCATCAAAGGCATGTTAGTATAGTGAACATTTGCTAGAAGCACACTTCAGTAATTCCTGTGATTTTCATACCAAACTACTTTAGTTCTTTACTAGCTGTTTTAAAAGGGATGCACAATGGCTACTCTAGTCGATTCTAACCACATTATGTGAATCTTATGGTGCCTTTGGTGACAGTTTTTGGAGTTGTGAATGTGCTGTGTAGATTTAAAGTTTATGCAAGCTAGAAATCAGGCATTACGCAAATCAAAAGCTTTATCTAGACTTATTTTATGGCTCTTCGTGTAGCCGTCCAATCTATCACTCATCACAGTAAGGTCCAGTAGGCCACCAATCCAAGAGATCTGGTCACGGGTGTGAGTTCTTCAAATGGAATTTGATTGTTATCAACTAACAGAATTGGATTCATGTCTATGTGGTCTCAAACAAAAGTGTCTGTCTGTAAAGCTATAATTTTATAAATGTTTTTGTTGTTGTAATAATTGTTAATTTATTTTTGATGTAAAGAAATGTAGTTGGACAGTGAAGTGTGGATTCATCTGAACAGGTTAGACTGTACAGAGATTACAGTGTTATGAATGAATGAGATTATGAGAATGATGTGAAAGCACCCGTCAATATCTTCTTTTACCATGAATGGTATGACATCACTTATTTGAAGCCTTTTGCTTGGCTTGGTTATTTAGACGCTGCTGTAGGAAGAAGCATGGGGTTTCACGTTAGCATTGTAGCACTGCATTAGTGTCAGGAAGATTGAGGATTTACACTCACGAAACCTCCCTGTGTCAAAGAAGGCCTGTCAATTTCACAGCACTTAAAATTCAATGGTACACCCGTGTTTTTAAAAGATACTTTAAGTTGTAACTGTTAAGGTGAAATAAAGTTAAACTATGACATAGTTTTAATTCTTATTTAATGCTTGTCTCATCCCATTGGTCTTACCTTGGATGAAAACCATTGCAAACCGGGGGGGGGGGTCTGCCCTTCACATGGGAAAACGGCAAGAAAACTCAATAACGTGTCTTAATGAGTGCTCTGTTAGTGGATAAAAAGTGATGCAGTGCTCTATTGGTGCCCTTCCAATGGTCTAAACCTGACATTCCCTATGGCCAGGCCCGTCTAGATATGTGAGGCCCTGTGTGAAATAGGCATTGCGAGGCCTTTATGCACTATGCATGCACGTCTTTTTGTGCATGGCTGGAAGCCAGCGCACCATAGATGGCATTTGTCTGGTTGTTGTCTCTCCCTCCCTCCATTGTGTAGTTGACCTGCAGTTCTATGTTGCCACCACAAGAGGCAGTGGTTCCAGCAAATCAAAATAAATACACTGTGACACCAAGACAAGACTTTCTAGGTCCTCTGTGGTGTAGTGAATAAAACGCCTGACTCCCATGCCAAAGGTCAGGGGTTTAAACCCTGCTGTGGGAGATTTTGTGTCACTGGATGTTATAGAAGCTATGTAAAAATGCTGTTACCTGGTGGTGCTATGTCAGTTATTGAATTTATGTGCAGTAATTGAACATTTGAAATACTTCTGTTTTGAAATTATACCTACAGTATAGGTGTCTCAGTAATTACCCATTATATATTAGGCTATACTTTGCATGTATTTACCAGGTAAATGTTTAGTAATTGGGGGACTATGAAAGGAAGGATTACCCCAATTTTATTTTTAGCAAGTTAGCTATTTTTTAGTTAATTTAACAATAGAAATCCATAAGCCTAGGGCCAATGGGCCTAGGATATAGACAATAAACTGCCAGTGGAATGGTGGTGGAGCAATAGCGGGAGCATTTCGGATTACTAGCGGACCGCTGTCCCTGACGCTAATAATCTGCCAGGGGTCCGCCGTTCCCGATGTGCAAATGGCCAGGAACCCGCCAGCGGATTCGTCCGGAGGTCCGCCAGCTCGTCCATCGGGGACCGGATGTTGGTCCGCTAGCCTTGTGTTATCTGGGTTTATCCCTTACCTTTTTCCAGAAACAGAAGTTGAACCAATTGTAGCAAAATAGCTAACGTTACAGCAATCATCAGTGTAACTGCTTTAGCCACTGACCACTACCATTAATGTTATGGAAGCTGCTGCTAGTTGTTGTGAGCTCATGAGCTAACTGGCTATCCCGCTCTTATTGTGCTGGATTAGCATTGGAAGCATTGGAACTGATGTGTCCAGGCGTCTTAATTTATCAGACATTATTTCATGTCATTTCAATTCACAGCTATTTCAGTGGCATGACTAGCTTCCATCCTATCAGTCCTGAACAGAAACAAGCCAACCACGCACATAAGCCAGGCTGGACCTGGTTTCTATGACTTAGGTAACAGCTAGCTAGTTAAAGGAGTAGTAAAGGGAAAATGCATGTTTAGCCCTTTTTTAAGGTTACTTATGATCATATACAATGGTTCAGATCAAAAAGTTGACAAAACTAGTACTTTTGAGAAAGTCTGATAATTGCTCTACCACCGTTTAGATCATAATGTGAGTGGGCACCGTGAAAAATCTTTCAAAAACATGTTCAACTCTCTATTTCAAGACAAGAAGCTCACCAAGGGGGTAATTGGTGTCCGTTGGTGTTCTGATATCAAATTCTGCACAAAGTATGAATCCTGTATGGTTTTATTGATCATTTTATGAAATCCATTGACTTGTATTGAAGCGACCGTTGTAGATGTGTAGATCAATCCGCAGAGGGGATTCAGGAAGCGGAACTACTTCAAGGCATTGCGCGAGATCGGACTCAGTTCAAGCGGAAGTTTACACACGTATGTGCTGCGACTAAATAGTTCTATGCTAAATATTTTAACAAGCCTTTCCAGATGAACTAGAATCTTACTTTATGGTGAATTATATGTCACAACGCCAACTAACACCTCGGTGAGTTTCTTGTCTTTGAAATTGAGAGTTTAACATGTTTTTTGAATGATTTTTCACCGTGCCCACCCACATCCATTGTATAACCAAAACGGTGGTAGAGCAATTATCAGACTTTCTCAAAAGTGTTAGTTTTATCAATGTTTTGATCTGAACTATTGTATATGATCATAAGTAACCTTAAAGGAGAATGTTATTTTTCGACAACCTGGACCTTATTTACGGCATATTATAAGACGTTTGACTCACCGATATAACTTTGGTGTAATTCGGAGGCCTGTAAAATAAATTTAAAATCAAGCGCGAGCCAAGTATATCCATGTAATGGCGGCGGACGGGGCACTGAGAATGCAGCTTCTAAAAAATCTATTTTCTGACGGAAACTGTATCTTGGTCCACAATTGTTTTTCTTCAATAATCCAAAAGGTCCGTTTTAGGATGTGGTCTTTTTGCAATTTGGCGCCCCTTACAGGTTCACTTTTGCACAACTGTCGTAAAATTGTAAATACTATGGGCATTCAGTACAGCTGAACGCCTGCATTTGTTTACAAGGTGAAACTGGTCTCTAAACACCCATGAGACAACAGAGAACAGTTGATAGCTGGAATAAAAGGGCCTAGTTGGTGTACATATATATGTATATATATATATATATATATACACACACACACACACACACAATATATATACATATACATATACAGGGGTTTAAGGGCAATATAAATTTAATACATATATTTTAAATATTGGTCCATATATTCCAATATATTTTAACAATAATGAACATGGATGTACATATTGTGCCCATATTGTGCATATATACATATATGCAAATATATTTATTTTGTCCCCTATCCCCCATCAAAATGAACGACATCCCAGTGTCCAGTCAACTCCTTCCACTTCCTGGGCACTACGACTCCCAGGACCTCAAATTGGAACTAAACACCAGCTCCCTTGCAAAGAAGGCACAGCAGAGGATGAACTTCCTGAGGGAGTTGAGGAAATTCAGCCTACCAAAGGAAATGATAGTTCTCTTCTACACCTCCATCATCGAGTCCATCCTCACCTCCTCCATCAGCATCTGGTACTCTGCACACCTGCACATGACCACATGCACATGACCACTTGAATGTATGTGTGTATGTATGTATGTATGTATGTATGTATGTATAGGACCTGTTCTTAGCCGTTAGACCCTGGGTGATACTGTTTTTTTGCTTCCCTCTGGAATATGTAGGGGTGGGACCTATGCACACCTCCCTTGTTCTCTGTAAAGCGCATTGTGTTACCTCTGTGTATGAAGTGCGCTATACAAATAATGATTTGATTGAGGACCTGAATGAATGTATAGGACGCACCACACTCACACATCACGCCGCGCGCACACACACACACACTCACCTACAGTACACATTACACTGCATACTCACTGTATATACACTGACTGCACTACTTTTTGTACATTGTTCTTTTCTTTAGCTTATCCTTTTATGCACTAGATTTGCCATTTGCACTGCCCTGTCTCGTTCCTGCAACATGTCCAATGTTGCTATTCACCGGAAAGCAAATTCCTAGCACGTTGTAAAACTGCATGGCAATAAACGGTTTCTGATTATTCTTTGCTGCATCCATGTTGTTCCCATATTAGCCTACGATTTAAAAGCTCATGAACAAACTGAAGTCAGAAGAACGACTTCAACAACTCGGAAAATTGGACCATCCGAGGAGAACGTGAATGCAGCATAATTGCCATTTCTGCTCTTTGCTCTTCCCCAGATTGTAGTCCAATCCCAGGACTACATTTACCATCATTCATACTCAGTTCCCTACGTAAGATCAGTTCACACCGGAAGCGAAACAAAACATCGCTAGCGTGGAAAAGGAACTCTGTATCTGTAGTGTGTTTGGCGGTGGAACGGTAGCTAACATTAAATATTACAAAGTCCTGCGAGTATGCACCTCATAATTGCACTAGTATTTAGCCTGTTGGTTGCACAGGGGAAAACGGAAGAGGATGAATGGCTTGACCCGTATGATATGTTGAACTACGATGCAAGCACCAAGACGATGAGAAAACCAGCGGAGGTAAAGAGTTGTTTGACCCTAGAGTGATAGCGACTACATTAAGTGGCATGTGTTTATTAGATATGTAGCATAGTAGCTATCACTTTAACTTATATTTTGATTATGTACAGCAAACAAACTATGACAATGTCCCCACCAAAAGAAGAGAACACAACCAGGACTCCAACCAAATTGGCATGACAGAGTGCAACAACAGAGTGGATGGACTGAAAAGAGAGGTTGCTAAAGACGATTTAAATGCTTTTGGCTATGATCTCCAATAGCAACACGATTATATAATATCTATAATACTATTGTATGTTCCTCCCTTCCCCATCTCTCCAGCTTGAAGAGCAGAAGAGGAAGATTACAGCAATCTCTCAGCAGCCCTCATGTAACCCAGTGTTCAAGCGATTCCTCATCAAGCTCCTGAAGGAAATGGAAAGAGTTGGCCTTGTAAGTTTGTGAATTCTCTGAAAAGGACTATTGATCATTGAAGACGTGCACTCACATTTTACGCATGTCTAATCCTCACCTTGACTATATTTGTCTTTTTATTCAACAGCCCAATGATCTGGCCAGTGATGTCCACTATGATGCCAAGGTAAAACTGTCTCGCCAAGCACATTCGGAGATCGAGAAGCTTCTGAAAGACACGGACAGCTGGAGAACTGGGGCTCTGGATGATGCTCTCAGCGAGATCCTGGTGGACCTCAAACCACACGACTACCAGGCCTGGAGGTGGAATTTTGAGGACACCTTCGGTGTGGAGATTGACACAGTCATGAAGGTGCGTGATAGTGTGTGTGAACAAGGTCATATTCAAGCTGTATTAGGATTGGATAGTCAGGATTCATCTTGGATACCGAGCTGTTTTTAAAGAAAAGGTATCAAGATCAAACAGTAATGACCTCTGCCCAGTCTACGTGCGGTCCACATCGGTACAAGACAATACAACTTTATTCTCCCACCAGATTAGTTACAGAATAGTCACAGAATAGATTATGGTTCTTGTTTAGGTAGTTTGATAATATTGGATAGATCAGAGTAGACTAGTGATGTGTGTGGCTAGATCATGTGTCCAGCTGTCAGGTTTTTGTCATACCCAAAGGTTGGGTGTCTGTGGGGGGATCTGAGGAGTCACACCCATACTTGCATTCTCAGAGATGGATCTCGAGGGCGTCTCCTAGAGCAGTGGTTCTCAAACGGTGTGCCGCGGCACACTGGTGTGCCGTGAGGCAAGTCCGGGTGTGCTGTGCAATTTTGTGACAATTTATGTAAAATAATAATAATAATAATAAATAAATAATTATTAGAATGGTTATTTTAATATTAGTTCATGGCCTGGGTAAATATTCGATTCGGATTGGCTGGAATAATTCATAATCGAATTAGAAATGTTCCCACTGACATCAGCTGCGCCCCAGGCAGACAGAGAGCGCGCTGTATTTGCCGCGCACCTTAAGACAGTAAGAGAGGTTTGGGCGCTACTTCCCACGTGTGGACGACATCGAGGACTATGGCCCAATCCCAAACCACCCCCTACCCACTCCCACTCCGCCACCGAGTGTCCCTCCAAATGAAGTGTCACTCGCAGCTGTGGAGGGCACTCTCAATCGAGGGGGAGGGTATATAAACGGAAAGCCAAATGTGGGACGGACTCCCTACTCCACCGGAACCGACTGGGACAGGGCCGTCACCATGGCATGTTTAGTTGATTTATGGGAAAATGTTGATGATGTATAATACAAATATAAATCACTATAATTACATCCATGTATGATGAGAAATGGTCAAAAATCCAAACACAAATATGTTTTTGTAAATGAACTCTAATTAAATGAATATTATAACACTGTCCTGAGACAAATACATAAATTAATTAATAACTTACTCCCATGCCTCTTTGGCAGCATTCCTTCTTTTGTGTAGATGCATTTGCATATCGCAGCCTAATCAGCTGCTTTGTCAGTTCCATTGTCCCTGTAAATAATGGAATATATGATGTACATTTGACCTAGACCTAGGCCTATTTAGATTTATTTTATGTCGGCTATGAATACAGGCTTTTAAGAGTTTGCTACAAGTCAAGTGATCTAGGGATAAAGTGATTGTATCACTTGGTTGTATCTTTTGACACCATATTCTGCGATTTTGTTTGATGCAGTGAAATCGGTGTGAGAAAAACAAATGTTTGAATGCTGTAAAATAATCTAAAATAATTGACAGTGTAGGAAGACGGAACTTTATTTATAATGTGGTTTCCTGCGGCATCTATTTGGCACGTGCACTTCCTGCTTCGGCTATCGGGAGCTTGCACCGATGCAGACTCGCTATTTAAGGGGTTGACAGCCCACTCGCACTCCAAGCGCACTCCGCGCTAATTGGTTTGGGACGGCCCTTAACATGGCGAAGCTCGGCGTGAACGCGCAAACGGAGGGGGAGTGGATAGGGCGAGGGCTTAGGGGGTGGTTTGAGATTGGGCCTATGACTGGATTCAAGACCCATTCAACCAGGAAGCATCGACAGAAAATCTCACTTTGAGAGAGAGAGAGGAATGCGCAGAGCTCCGTATGGGCCGCACACTGAAACTCAATTTGAGTGAGCCCCCTCTGGATCCGTTTTGGTTGGCTTCTGCATCAGAGTACCCGACCATCTCCAGCCACGCTATTGAGCAACTTCTTCAGTTCCCCACTACCTACCTGTGTGAGCTGGCATTCTCTACTCTGGTGTGTATTAAGAACAAGAGCAGGTCGCGCCTCTCTGTTGAACAGGACTTGCAAGTGGCCCTCTCTTCAGTACCACCAAGGATTTAGAAAATCTGCGGCCAGCGACACGCACATGTCTCACTAGCTTGTAAGTAGGCAAAACCTATTGATAATAGTAAATGTTACTGATATAATTTTAAATTACATTTATCATTTCTTTAACACATTATAGGCTAATTAGGCCTAAAATTTGGTAACACATTATAATAAGGATCTGTTAGCCTCATTTCAATAACTATTTATTCATAATTAAATAATCATCAAGTTGTATATACATATAAATGATGAATAGATAATAAGATATTATATTTCTGAAACTTTCTAAAAGATTATTAGTCTTTTTTCTGTGCTTTTGTGCTGTGCTTTCAGGATCCCATTACAGTTCATCCTGCTTGCCTCACCTGCACACTCGCCCCACAATTTTAGACTAAAGTTTTTAGTTTTTTTTAACTGAATGCATACTCAGTTGAATTGTGTTTAGTAGTTCCTGTTATACAAATTAGTTTTCATTCTCAGGCCTTCTCTTTGTAAAGAGTGATTACTGTACACCAGGGATAAGCCTACTGCTGTCTCAGGCCAGATCTACCCCTCCTCTCTCTCTCTTTCTCTCTTTCTCTCCTTCTCTCTCTCTCGCGCTCTCACTCACACACACACACACACACACACACGCACTTCTGTCTCTTCCTCTTAAGTTCCATGACCTCACTTTAATGTTGTGACCTGTCTGATTTAATGGGTGTATTACTGCTTTGATTTAAATCTATAAAGCTTTAAATTAATTCTTCAATTATTTATATATATATATATATAATATACAGTAGGACTCCACTCATCCGAACCCAACGGGACCGCAGGTCGTTCGTATCTCTGAAATGTCCGGATGACTGAAACTTAGGTTAAAATGCACCAAATTCAATAAGTGGTATACTTGTTTCATATAGACTCATAATAGACCAATAAACACCCTTAATTACTTGTGAAAATGCATCAAAATTGCAATCAAATAGCCAACTAAACTCATATAGCCTAGCCTATAATAGACCTACAGTAGCCTATAATAAAATAACCGAATTTCCACTTGAGTGCGTGCTTTGATCAAATACATTACTTTATTCTCAAATGAGGCTTACGCGATAGGCTACTGTATTCGCAGAACAACATGGTATAGCCTAAAAACAACCCAACATTAGAACAATTAGAGCAAATGATAATCAAGAAAGAATAAATGAAATGTGAGACAAGTTGTCGTGTCTTAGGCTATTGTAGCCTAAAAGAAAGTCTCTAAAACAACCGATGTAGGCTAACGTGGCCTAGGCTGTAGGCTATTATTTAACAAATACAGTAGGTCTAGTAATCTACATGCTCACAACAAGTCTGTGTTCCTGAAGTCCATTAACTGGGAACGAAAAATGACTCGATGCTCCTCTGTGTCAGGTTGCTGACGCGCTTTCTGGCTACCAAAGAATGCAGCTCTCGCGCAGCAGACTCGTTTGTGTTTTGCGCTCGACAGTAGAGTAACAAAGAAATGAAACGTGACAGTAGGCTACAACCTACAGGCAACATGTAGGTCTACATACAGTTCTGTTTTTATTCACAGTAGGGTACAGTACTGTAATGAAAATCCCACCAGTAACCAGATAGCAGGCAAAAAAAAAGAAAGTTTTTTAAGCCTGTCCGGTAGACCGGGAGGTTCGGATCTCTGAAGTTCGGATGAGTGGGGTCCTACTGTATATATTTTTTGTTAATTATGTTTGTATTGTTTGGCATTAGCAAATAGGCATTAAATAAAAATTAACAGTGAGTCATAAGAGTAATAGCATGTGTTATAGGGGCTATTTTGCATGGATATGAACATAGGTGTGCCTTGAGATTTTGGCTTGCCCTTTGGTGTGCCTTGGACAGAAAAAGTTTGAGAACCACTGCCCTAGAGTACGCACCTGAGGCTGTGCCAATACAGGCCGAGTGTCTTTGAGCAGCACGCTCATGGAGAAATATTAGCATTGTGGGATGGTATTATCCATCTACATACTACATAGTTCAGGAGAGTGTTCGCCATCTGCTTCTTCATCTGGGCAGTGGCTAGTTTCAGTGCAAATTAGAATGGAGAAGTAAGACGCCTTATTCCCTCCACTAGTCTG
The DNA here is from genome assembly GCF_949987555.1 of Borostomias antarcticus. Lineage (NCBI taxonomy): Eukaryota > Metazoa > Chordata > Actinopteri > Stomiiformes > Stomiidae > Borostomias > Borostomias antarcticus. The sequence continues at coordinate 29,777,018 of NC_140236.1, forward strand.
GGGGTCCACTTGTGCAAGTGGTAGTACCCTCCTAGCCCCCCTACCTGGGGTTACAGGTAAAACCCCTGATGGACCAAGATCTAAGAGGAAGAGAGACCTGGCTGGAGGAAGTCCGGGGCCCTCGTCTGGAGCCAGGCCCAGACGGAGGGCCTGCCTGCGAATGCCTGGTGGCCGGGCTTACCATGGAGCCCGGCTTGGCCCAGCCGAAAAAGCGACGTGGAGACACCATCTCATCCTCCATCCCGTGGACCCACCACCCGCGGGAGGAACTGTCGGGGTCGGGTGCGCTGCCAACTAGGTGGAAGTGAAGACTCCACTGTCCTATTGGGGGACTTCAATGAGCACATGGGCAATGATGGAGACACTTGGAGGGGTGTGATTGGGAGGCATGGCCATCACAATCTGAACCCGAGTGGTGATTTGTTGTTGGACTATTGTGCTAGTCACGGTTTGTCCCTAACAAACACCATGTTCGAACACAAGGATGCCCACAAGTACACCGGCATCAGAACACCTTAGGCCGAAGGTCGATGATCAACTTTGTTATCGTATCATCTGATCTGAGGCCATGTGTTTTGGACACTCGGGTAAAGAGAGGGGCAGAGCTTTCCACTGATCACCATCTGGTTGTGAGCTGGTTTCGATGGCGGGGGAAGCCTCTGGACAGACCTGGAAAACCCAAGCGTGTAGTGAGCAAATCAGCGGGTGTGGGAGGATTTCGGAGAAACCATGGAGAAGGACTTTCGGCCGGCACCAAGGTGTTTCTGGAAGACCATCCGACACCTCAGGAAGGGAAAGCGGGTGACCATCCAAGCTGTGTACAGCAAGGATGGGGCACTGCTGACCTCAACTGAGGAGGTCGTTGATCATTGGAAGGAGCACTTTGAAAAACTCCTGAACCCAACTAACCCACCCTCTACGATTGAGGCAGAGCTGGAAGGGCCGGGGGTCATCGTCAATTTCCCTGGAGGAGGTCACTGAGGTAGTCAAACAACTCCACAGTGGCATAGCCCCAGGGCCTGATGAGATCTGTCCAGAAATGCTGAAGGCGCTGGGTGTTGAGGGGCTATTTTGGTTGACACGCCTCTTTAACATTGCGTGGAAGTCCAGGTCAGTGCCAAAGAAGTGGCAGACTGGGGTGGTGGTCCCAGTATTCAAAAAAGGGGAGCAGAGGGTATGTGCCAATTACAGAGGCATCACATTACTCAGCCTCCCAGGGAAAGTGTACTCTAAGGTGCTGGAAAGGAGGGTCTGGCCGATAGTCGAACCTCAGATTGAAGAGGAACAATGCTCATTTCATCCTGGTTGTGGAACCACCAACCAGCTCTTCACTCTCACAAGGATCTTAGAGGGGGCTTGGGAGTTTGCCCAACCTGTCCACATGTGTTTTGTGGATTTGGAGAAGGCTTACGACCAGGTCCCTCGAGAGGTCTTGTGGAGGGTTATGCGGGAGTATGGGGTGAGGGGGTCCCTACTTAGGGCCATCCAGTCCCTTTACACCCAGAGCGAGAGCTGTGTCCGTGTCCTCGGCAGGAAGTCGTTTTCCTTTCCGGTGGAGGGTGGCCTCCGCCAGGGCTGTGCTTTGTCACCAATCCTGTTTGTGATTTTCATGGACAGGATATCAAGGCGTAGCCGTGGGAAGGTGGGTTTGCAGTTCGGTGAGCTGGGGATTGCGTCGCTGCTGTTTGCAGATGATGTGGTCCTGATGGCATCATCAGCCTGCGACCTCCAGCACTCTCTTGATAGGTTCGCAACTGAGTGTGAAGCGGCCGGGATGAGAATCAGCACCTCTAAATCTGAGGCCATGGTTCTCAGCAGGAAACCGGTGGTCTGTCCGCTCCGAGTAGGAAATGAGTCCTTACCCCAAGTGAAGGAGTTCAAGTATCTGGGGGTCTTGTTCACGAGTGAGGGAACCATGGAGAGGGAGTTTGGCCGGAGAATCGGAGTAGCTGGTGCGGTTCTGCAGTCACTTTACCGCACTGTTGTGACGAAAAGAGAGCTGAGCCAAAAGGCAAAGCTCTCGATCTACCGTTCTTCGGTCTATCTTCGCCCCTCACCTATGGTCATGAAGAATGGGTCATGACCGAAAGAACGAGATCACGGATACAAGCGGCCAAAATGAGTTTTCTCCGGAGGGTGGCTGGGGTCTCCCTGAGAGATCGGGTGAGTAGTTCAGTCATCCTGGAGAGACACGGAGTAGAGCCGCTGCTCCTTTGCTTCGAAAGGAGCCAGTTGAGGGGATTCGGGCATTTAGTGAGCATGCCTCCTGGGTGCCTCCCTAGGGAGGTGTTCCAGGCGTGTCCAGCTGGGAGGAGACCGCGGGGAAGACCCAGGACTAGGTGGCGGGACTACATCTCCGCACTGGCCTGTGGGCGGCTAAAGATTCCCCAGGCTCTGAGACCCGACCCCGGATAAGCGGATGAAGATGGATGGATGGATGGATACTTTTGTTGATATTTCAGTGTGACATTAGCTCTCTCTCTGTTCCAGGTGTTTGTGTTGGTGTTGATCATAGTGGTGATCATCTGCAGCGAGATGTGGTCGGCCGTGTCCTGGTTCATCCAGTTCAGGAGAGTGTTCGCCATCTGCTTCTTCATCAGCATCGTATGGAACTGGTTCTATCTCTACAAGGTGAAATACTAATGCTCCTTGTTAGGTGGGGGAACTACAGCTACAACAAGTTAAGTAAATTGAGACGTGAGTATGAATGATGGATAATCTGTTGTTTGATTTGGCCTCCTGTCAGATTGCTTTTGCGGAGCACCAGAACAACATTGTGAAGATGGAGAGTGTGAACGAGAAGTGCACTGGAGTGAGCAAAATTGATTGGCGTGATAACCTGAAAGGTGAGATGACGACGCGGTCACTCTGAGGTTCTGCTCCCAGGCGCGGACCTGCTATGATAGGCTGTGTGCTGTTGTCATGTCATAGTTCTCCATCTCCTTCAAACCTTTAGAGTGGTTCAGAAGCACCATGACTCTTCAGGACGACCCCTGTAAGAGATACTATGAGGTCCTCATGGTCAACCCCATTCTGCTGGTACCTCCAACCAAGGTAATCAAACTACAGCATTTGTGTTATCTAGGGTGCGTATTACAATTACATTATGATATTCAAACAATATGGTGGTATTATGTGTAATATGATGACCCTTGACTGTAGGGATGTAACAATAACAGGTATAATGATAAACCACGATAAAATGTGATTAAAGTCCCAGTTAACCAAAATCCGAGATTTGCTTGAAAACACATTCTATGTGTTAGTGATGCATTGCTGATAACATGTAAAAATGGGATGAACCATGTGTAGTACTGAATTGTGAAGTTAGACCAGTTTTGTGTTTTTGACCAGTTTTGATTTCTGGATTTTCTGGGCGGGCTTAAAACGGTACCGGATGACGTAGAGCGGTGTTCTTAGCATATCCCCGCCCTAACACTATATAAAGCTAGAACGGATTTGAATCTTCGGTTCTCCTGCTCAATCTTGAGTCTAGAATTAGCTAGTTTTATCCAACAGTCTAGAATTAGCTAGTTTTTCTCTTGCCTATGCATAAAACTAAACGAAAATGCATCCTTCCTGGATGCCAGCAGGAATGGGATGATAAGGTCTGCTTCTTTCACTCCCGAGTAAAGCTGAAATGAGAAGCAAATGGTTAGCATTTTTGAAGAGCCATGGTGTTACAGAGTCTGTCACCGCTAGCGCCCGCCTCTGCAGCAAACATTTCACTCCCGAAAGCTTCTGCAATTATAATATGAGGCTTTTGGGTTTCACGGACTCACAACTGGTCCTGGTGAATTCGGCGGAGCCAACCATCTCCCTCCCCGGCCTCCATTCTCCTCCTGTCGCATCAACCTTTGGTGCCGACACCGCTGCCTTGTGTGCTTATAGCTTATTAACGTTATAACGTTAGCTAGGTAACGTAAGCAATAGGAAAATACACTGCTACGTTAATATACAAAATATGTCTTGACATGTATGTGGTAATGTCAGCTATGATGAATTATGTAATCTTAGGAGGAATTATAGCTAACATTAGCTATGTAGCTTGTTTCAGATGGGAGTGTGTATATAACCTTAGTCTAGCTAACAGCTAGCAGCACCGACCAGGCGACCACCCACCAAATAACGTTACGGATGATATATTATGACTATAAGCGTTAACTATACAGAAACTGCCTGCCATATTTGTGGCACCTGATGTGCGTATGGGTTCACCGGTAATGGTTACAGTATATTTCTCCAGCGGGAGACCGGGAGGCGGGAGCGAGGGGGATGGTTAGGTAGACCAGCTGCAGCTGGAGAAAGACGCACCCTCTCCCAGTGAAGCGGGGCTCGGCGGCTACTGGCTGAACATTCCAGTTCTGTTGGATATGTTGCGGGAAAGTTGAAGCCGAGTGCTCGTTATTCTCACACATAACATTGCCAACGAGAGTGGATGAGTCTGTCCCGATTATCAACTCCGGTAGTGTACGCTTCTTCGCGCTATCAGCGCTGTTCAAGCCAGTGACTAAAAGGTACATTGATCCCAAGGGACGACAGGATCGCCTGGGAGGGATAGGAATGGGTCCGGAGGTGGCAGGGAGAAAATAGGGACAGACTCATACATTCCTCGTTGCCTGTTTTTGTATTTTGCATCTAAGGGCAGTAACACTGGCGCGTTGGTATAGAGTAGCTACAGTTTTACCTGTGTTTGTCAGGAGGTAGGTTAGGAGGAAGCATCTGTGCGTTTGATTCATTAGACAAGTGTAATTTCAACTCCTCTCTCCTGTTTTCACAAAGCTGTGCCTTCCTACCACAAAAGAGACGACATCTATGCAGACCAGAGAACGGTACTATTTGACAGGTTCTTCCCTCCACACCCCCTCCCCACGCAATTGGGTGTGGCTTCGGTGCCTTCAGCAGACACGCCCCCACGTTCTCAGACCAGAGAATGCTGCCGATTTTTTACCGATTTTGAAGCCTTATTTTATATACTTAGCGACATTTTTAATCACTCAGATTTGGCTGGGTGGTTAATGACATGTTTTCCTGTGGTGTGTGAAGCTCATAACAAAAATTTGAACTGGGTTAACCTGGACTTTAAATGTATTGTGCGGTTTACTGCGCGTTCAGGGGAGCTCTGTCGTTTAAGAGCGCTGGGATTGGCTGTTGCCGAGAAGGGGGCTTAGGGGCAGGAACACACCGAGCAGGGTCCTCAGGTCTTTCTCACCTGGATTTCGGGGGAGGCGTTTGAAATGAGGAATTGGTGCGTTGGTTGCTATTCGTGTTCCCCCCTTGATTGTTTCCCCCCAATTGATCCCTGATGTGACTGTAATTTTGTTCCTTATGTTTCTTGTGTTTTCCCAGTTCGAAATCTGTTTGGTTTCTAATTAAAGTAAAGAATTGGGAACTCGAATCTCGACGCCTCTTTCCAGCCCCCCGTGTAAGGGACAAATTACACGACAATTTCGAACAATCCGGTGCGGCGGCAGACTTGCTGACCGGCGAGGTGAAAGAAAGGAGGACTCGACCCAGCTGTGGAGAACTGTTTGAGTAGGAAAGGAAATGAACCCATCGCACGTTTGGGAAGGGACTGTGATGTTAGGTTTCGGACAATGTTAAGCAGGAAAATACTATAAACCCACCGCATGTCTGGGGAGGCTTGTGCTAACGTTAGGACCCTGAACACTGTGTAGTCGGTTAGCATGCCCGGAGCCAGCTGGCTAACGAAGCTAGGTGCTAAGGCTAACGTGAGCCTAGCGTGTTAGCGTGCTAGCTGCAGCTAAAGAGTAAAGAGACTAGCGGAACTACAGCTAAAAAAGCCCCATATCCCAGGCCCCTGTCCCTGCGAGACGAAGAGAACGTCTGCGCCACGAGCCAGCAAGAGCAAGCTGACGAGACAAGCCAAGTATGGCAGGAGAGCAGAAGAAGGAGCTGGAGACGGCGATCAAGGCATTTGAGAAAAAAGCTAAACTCGCCCGCATGAAGGTAGACGCCGCGGCCGGGGAGGAGGAAATCAAGGGTGCATGGACGGCGTTCTCCGCTGAGGGGGAGCGGGTTTTCTCCGCGATTGAGGACTATGCGGAGAGCACGGACAGCGAGCAGAGCGGGACCGAAGCAGAAGAGGCGGAACGGAAGCGCCGGGTCAGGACCGATGAAGTGAACCAAGTGGTCTGGTCCCACCTCTGGTCAGTGTACGCGGGGCCCGCACTCACCTCCGCAGTCAGGGCGGCGAAGAGGGCCTGCACTGACGCAGGGAAAGGGGACCTGTCGTGGACGACCTTCGCCTCCGCCAGGGCGCAAAATGAGGCCCTGGAGGCTCTGAACGCGAAGGCCGAAGGTCTGCTAGCCGCCTGGGAAAAGTGGATCCCGAGGGCCGAGAGAGGCGACATGGCGCAGCAAATACGGGAGCTCCAGGACAACGCGGCCGACCTCTGGACGAGACAGCTAGGCGAGCTCGGCAGGAACGAAGCCGTGATCGCCGAGGTCGAAAGGAAGGCCGTGGAGGACAGAAGAAGGGCCGCCAAGGACAGCGCTGAGGCCGCCTCGGCCGAGAGGAAAGCTGCGGAAGCTAGACTGAAGGCCGCCGAGGATAGCGCTGCGGCAGAAAGGAGGACCGCTGAGGCGGAGGAGAGAAACACTGAAACGAGACAGAAGGCTGCCGTACTCCAGCTGATGACGGCTGAGGCAGCCGAGGTAGAGCGCGTCAGGGTGGCCGAGGCCCAGCGAAAGGCGTGGGAGGAGACGCGGGGCGCTGCGCCGGTCGGCTCGGAAGGAGGAGACACGCATGAAAGAGTCACACCGAGAGTGCGCCTCCAACCCCTGCAGCTGCCGAGGTTCGGCGGGTGCAGGAGAGACTTCCACCGGTGGCGGAAAGACTGGGAGAGCCTCCAGCGCCAAGGGGATCCGTACGGGTCACCTGAGGTTAAAAAGTTTCAGCTCCTGGGCAGCGTGGAGCGGAAGGTTCTTGACGAACTCAGGCTCTCAAGTTACAACTCCGCCGAGGAAATGCTCAGGGTCCTCGAGAACCGGTTCGGAGACAAGGCCGCGATCGCGATTCAAATAATCGAGGAGCTGGAAAAAATCCCGGCGGCGAGATGGAGTCAGCCCAGGAAAACTATCGACCTCATCCAAACTGTGGAGAAGGCTCTGGTCGACCTGAAAGACCTCGGGAGCACCGACGCCATTAAGAACCCGCTCGCAGTCAGAACCATAGAGAGCAAACTACCGTCTCGCTTACAGGAGAGCTGGCTTGCCTTCAGGCTTAAGGGCACAAACGGCGTCACTCCGGAACACCATTTCGACGCCCTCCTTGGGTTCCTGAAGGAGCAGGAGGCGATCCTCGAAGGGCTGGAGCTTCTGGGGAAGTCGGAGGCACCTGAGAGGACGAACAGGTGGGAGAAGAAAGCGCTCACGAGATCCACGGGAGCGGTCCCCGAGGAAGAGGCAAGCGGCGAGAGCGAGGACGAGGGTCATGGAGACGAGTCGGAAGAGCGGGGAGCGTACTCGAGGGCCACGGGCGCACGCCCGGAGGGAGACGCATGCGGCGTGTGCGGAGGCAGGGATCACGAGGGGAAGGTATATTTCTGCGGGAAGTTCAGGAGCCTCGGCCCGGTCGAAAGGAAGAAAACAGCGAAGAGGATCAACGCCTGCCGGAGGTGCCTGGACTCTCACGGCGAAAGTGGGAGGTGCTCCAACAGGTTCATCTGCAAGAGGATACGCTGCCGGAAAGGCGAGTTCCTGGAGCACCACCACCTGTTGTGCCCTTATGAGGGAGAGGAGAAGGGTGGCGGAGAGCAGCGGGGAAGGCAGAAGGAGGGAAGAGGCGGTCCCCCGGGGGCAGGGGGGGTGCCCGAGCAGCTGGAGAAGGCCCTTACCCAAACCGAACCCGAGGCAGTAGCTGCAATGAGGAAGGCGTGGAGGGAAGCACGCACACTCAGGGCGGAGGCGCGTGCGGATGTAGGAGGAGAGGATCTCTCGGGAGGAAGCGGCCCCGGAGTGCACCCGGTGCTCATGATGATCATGAAAGTCACTGTCGGTGGGGGACAGACGGTCGGGGCCCTGATGGATCTGGCGTCCGACACCAACTACATCACCCACCAAGCCGCCAACAGACTCCGCCTGAGGGGAGAGAAAGTCACGCTGATCGTGCACGGGGTCGGACCGATGGAGGCGAGGGTCAAGACCAGGAAGTACCAACTCAAGATCAGGGTGCGGACCCCAGAGCGCTCCTGGACGCTCCACGAGTTGACTTGCTACGGCCTGGAAACAATCGCCCGCGCGGACCAACCCGTCGACCCGGGGCGGCTCCAGAGACTCTTCCCAGGGGTCAAGAGGGAGGAGTTGGTCCGCCCGGACAAGATCGAACTCTTAATCAGCCTCCGGGAGGGTCGGCTCGCCCCGTGGCAGATGAAGAGAGTGGGTGACTTGGTCCTGTGGGACGGCCCGCTGGGGAAGGTCGTAGGGGGGACGCACCCTGGCCTGCTCGAGGACGTCGAGGTGACTGCCCACCGGTCCAACACGCACTTTGCGCGCTCGATGAGGACGGCGGCTGAGAGGGTCGAGGAGATCCTAGAAGAGGAGGAGCCTGAAAGAACGGCCAGGACCGCGGCCACGAGCGGCGTGGAGTTCTTGGAGTGGTTGAGGTGGGACAGTATCGGCGCCGCCTGCGTGCCCAAGTGCGGGGGGTGCCGGTGCGGGACGTGCCAGCCGGGCGGTAAAGAGATGTCGCTGGTGGAGGAAAAAGAGCTGGAGGAGATCAAGAAGGGCCTATCCTACGTGGAGGCGGATGGACACAGCGACCCCCCCCACTGGGATGCGGCGTACCCCTGGGTAGAAGATCCGGTCTCGCTTCCGGACAACAGGAAGGTAGTGGAAGCGACGTTCCGAAGGACCGAGAAGCGGCTCGCAAGGGAGGCGCGGTGGAAAGCGGCCTACACGGAGCAGGTCCGCGACTTCCTGGAAAGAGGAGCAGCCGTCGAGCTGACGAAGGACGCCATTGACGCCTGGAAGGGGCCCGTCTGGTACGTGAGTCATCTGGTCGCGCTCAACCCCCACTCGCTCACCACGCCGGTGCGCCTCGTCTGGAATAGCAGCCAGGAGTTCAGGGGAGTGAGCCTGAACAGCCTGCTATTGAAGGGGCCGGACGTCCTGAACCCGATCCGAGCGGTGCTGCTCAGGTTCAGAACCGGGGTGCACGCGGCCGTGGGAGACATCCGCAAGATGTACAACTCGGTGTGGCTGAAGGAGCGAGAAGTCCACCTCCACCGCTTCCTCTGGAGAGACTCGCCGGAGGAGGACATCCGAGTTTTCGCCGTCACCCGAGTGAACATCGGCGACAGGCCGGCGGGGTGCATCGCGCAACTGGCTTTGAGGGAGACGGCCAACCTGCCGAAGTTCCGTGACATGGCCAAGGAGAGGAGGGTCATCGAGGAAGACTGCTACGTGGACGACGTTCTCACGTCCCACAACGATCTAGAGGAGCTTGACAAGATCACAGCAGGGGTAGAGAAGATACTCAGTGCGGGAGGCTTCTCGCTCAAGCCATGGGTCCGCTCCGGTCAAAGTGGGAGGCGTGGGAGCGTCCCGAACGGGCAGGGCGGCAAGAGCCTTGAACCGGCGGCCGAGACCCTCGTGCTGCCAAATCAGCTCGGAGAAGAAGACAACAAGGCCCTCGGCCTCGGGTACCACGTGAGCAGCGACCAGCTCTTCCTGAGGGCCCCGATCAACTTCTCCGGGAGGAAGCAGAAGCTGAGGCTGGAGGCCAACCTCTCAGAGGCGGAGGTCAAAGCAAGGACGCCGGACCCCTTGTCGAGGCGTGAGCTCCTGAGCCAAGTCGCAGGACTCTACGACCCTCTCGGTCTGGTGACCCCCGTCAAGGAAAAGGGAGCCATCCTGGTGAGAAGGGCGTTCCAGGAGTCCGGAAGGAAGGAAGCCAGGCAGGGCTCGTGGGACAACCCCCTCTCCCAGAATCTCCGGGGCGAGGCCATCCTGCTGTTCGAGGAGTACGCGCGACTGAGCCGCGTCAGTTTCCCGAGGGGCCTGACCCCATCCGGATGGAAAGGGAAACCGTGGGGAGTGACGTTTTCGGATGGGAGCGACGACGCTCGGAGCCGTCCTACCTGAGGTGGGAGACGTCCACCGGGGTGGTCACGCGCCTAGTCGAGGCAAAGGCCAAACTGACGCCCCTGGACCAGAAAGGCGACGTGGTCAAGTCTGAAATCTGCGGAGCGGTCTTCGCCTCCAGACTGAAGAAGTACTGGGAGAAGCAGAGCCGGCTGGAGGTCGAGAGATGGGTCCACTTCGTGGACAGCCAGACCATCCTGGGAGCCATCAAGAGGGAGAGCTACGGGTACCAGACGTTCTTCGCGAACAGGGTCGGTGAGATCCAGAGGGCCGGGCCCGTAGCTGACTGGAGGTGGATCCCTGGAGAACTGAACGTCGCCGACCTCGTCACCCGAGGGTGCTCCCCGGAAGACCTGGGGGAGCACTCCGTCTGGCAGAAGGGGCCCAAGTTCTTGGAGGGGCTGGTGGATGAGTGGCCCATGAAATCCGCGGGGGAGGTGGCGGCCGAAGCAAGGGAGGCCGTGAGCAAGCTCCAGAGAAAGGCCTTCACAGCGGTCCTCACTCGCGCCCAGGCGCGGAAGGCGCTAAGTCCCGGGGCCGCGGCAGGAAGAGAGGGTGAGGCCCTTAGCTCCCCCGAAGAAAAGAGAGAGACGACCGCCTCAGGAGAAAGGGGCGAGGAGGTGCTGTGGGGCGCGAGTATAGTTGAACTGATCAAGCCGGAGAAGTTCAGCACCCTGCGTGGGCTGTGTGGGGCGCTCGGTTGGCTCAGGCGGGTCGTGAGGAGGTGGCTGGATCGCAGAGGAGCCGCAAAGAGAGAAAAGTGGGAGGCCAAGCTCGAGAGGAAGCCTAAGGAGGCGCCCGTGCTGAGCGCGTGGGAGCTGAGAGCCGCGTTCCAGGAGTTGTGTCTGGCGGCCCAAAAAGGAGTCGTCTTCCCCGAATCCACGCTGAGTCGGCTGGTGGTGGCCAAGGACGCCGGGACTGGACTGCTAAGGTGCTATGGAAGGGTCCGAGGCGTGGGAGCGGGCGAAGTAGGAGTGCCGCTGGTCCCCTACGGAGCATGGGTCAGCACCCTGTTGGCCCGCGAGGCTCACAGAGCAAATCACGAGGGCACGGCCGGGACCCTTCTGCGGATGAGAGGGAAGGCCTGGGTGGTGCAAGGTCAGCGGGCTGCGTGGAAAGTTGCCGACTCCTGCGTCCCCTGTCGAAAGACCAGGGCGAAGGCGTGCAAGCAGGTCATGAGTAGTCTCCCCCTCGAACGGACCGAGCCAGCCGCTCCTTTCGCGTTCACCTCCGTGGACCTCTTTGGCCCGTACACTGTCAAGGACGTGGTGAAGAGGAGGTCCGGAATGAAAGTGTGGGGTGTGGTGTTCGCTTGCATGGCCTCACGAGCAATGCACGCGGATATGGTGGAGAGCCTGTCCACAGAGAGTTTCCTGGGCTGCTACCAGAGGTTCACCGCGCTCCGTGGGCACCCCAAGAAGATCTGGTCGGACCAGGGGACGAACTTCATAGGGGCCCGGCCGGTCTTGAAGGAGATCTACGGATTCCTGGGAGGGATCAATAAGGACAGGGTGACGGCCGAAGCCGCTGAGCACGGAACCGAGTGGGCCTGGGCGCTCCATCCGCCCGACTCTCCCCATCGGAATGGCGCGGCTGAGGCGGCAGTCCGGGTGATTAAGCGGGCGCTGGGCAGCATCGGAGGGGATGGAAACCTCACAGGGCTGGAGTTCCAGACGGCGCTCTTCCTTGCGGCCAACCTGGCAAATGAGAGGCCTATCGGCGCCAGGGTCCAGATGCGGGATGACGCAGTGGAGGTCATCACTCCCAACTCCTTGCTGCTGGGAAGGGCCGGGCCCGAAGGAGACATGCGGGGGTTCGAGCCCACGACCTACCCCTTTGTGAGATTGAGGGCGGTGCAGGCCGAGGTGAACAGGTTCTGGTTGCGGTGGAGCCAACTGGCCGGGCCGAGTCTGTTCATCAGGCCCAAGTGGCACAGGAAAGCCCGAAATGTGGCGGTGGGAGACCTGGTCTGGTTGGCCGACCAGAATGCCCTGAGGGGTCAGTTTAGACTCGGGCGGGTCTTGGAAGTGACTCCCGACAAGGAGGGGGTCGTCAGGGATGCCATGGTGAAGGTGTGCCCCAGCTACCCCGCGTCCGGGCACGCTCGTCCGAGGGCGGGGACTACCGAAGGACGGGGACCCTCCGTCGTACTCAGCAGGGACGTGCGGAGGCTCGTGGTGCTCATTCCCGTGGAGGAACAGGATGGCGGGCCCGCGGACGTATGATGGCGGTGGGTTTTGTTGTCCCCTTGGGTCTGGAGACCAGGGGACCAAGTGGGAGGTGTGCGGTTTACTGCGCGTTCAGGGGAGCTCTGTCGTTTAAGAGCGCTGGGATTGGCTGTTGCCGAGAAGGGGGCTTAGGGGCAGGAACACACCGAGCAGGGTCCTCAGGTCTTTCTCACCTGGATTTCGGGGGAGGCGTTTGAAATGAGGAATTGGTGCGTTGGTTGCTATTCGTGTTCCCCCCTTGATTGTTTCCCCCCAATTGATCCCTGATGTGACTGTAATTTTGTTCCTTGTGTTTCTTGTGTTTTCCCAGTTCGAAATCTGTTTGGTTTCTAATTAAAGTAAAGAATTGGGAACTCGAATCTCGACGCCTCTTTCCAGCCCCCCGTGTAAGGGACAAATTACACGACATGTATCGCGATAAAATTATCATTAAAGCCGTGTTGGATTACGTTGCTTTGAAAAACGCACTATAAATATTGTCCAGCATCAACCAAACCAAACCAACAGATGCATTATGAAAAATAGTAGGCTATGAAAGCCTAAAGATGGAAGCAGCACTCACGTCTCTTTTAAAGTTAAAAAAGCCTTTATTTGGGCATGGTGGCTTTGCTCAGCCCTGCGCGGTCGGCTTTTGGCCTTCTCAGGGGTATCTGAGCAAACAAACATTTCATACGTTTTTAAACAATACAGCCTGTGGCCTTAGCCAATCAGCAGTCAGTGTCAACATACATCAGATGATCAGCTGGGAAGTTCAGTCACGTGACTCACAATTATGTACAATGGAGATGCAAAACATTTTCTACTACAAATACATCAAATGTGTAACAATCATTATTTTAAGTTTCAGATTGGTATTGATTGAGTTGATATATCTGTGAAAGGACAATAAATCTTCTTTTGAAAAACAACGTGTCGTTTTGAAAAACAACGCATGTCGTCAAGTTGTCGTCTCTTTTTTAACTTTTTAAACCACAGCCTTAGAAGCGTTCTTTTTCCTCTCTCAAAACCAACAGATGCATTATTTTAATGTTAATGCAAGCAAAAAGTGCATAGTGCTGCTGATTTTAATTGTGGTTTTCTATATAAAACTTGGTGAAACGATTTCAGTGTCTGATTTTGTTGTAATTTTCAGCACGTTTTAACAATGCCATGATCAATCAATCAATCAATCAAAGCTTTATTTGTATAGCGCATTTCATACCCAGAGGCAACACAATGCGCTTTACAGAGAACAAGGGAGGTGGGCATACGACCCACTCTCTACATATTCCAGAGGGAAGCTAAAAAACAGTAATCACCCGGGGGCCAGATAAGTGAGCTGTAAAAATTCTTCCCTGACCCCTCTCAACAAGGCGATCGAGCAAGCTCCAGGAGTATGTTTGTCTACCGGCTAAGAACATTTATGAAGCAATACATTGCATTGAATTACATTTCAGAGTGAGAGAGGCTAAAAACATCATAGGGGAGAGAATATTCTACGAACATGCTACATCATCCACAGTAGACACAGAGGGTATCTATCGGACTTCGTGAGGTCTGCTGGTGACAGTGGGGCATCCACTGAACCTGGTTAGAAGATAGGAGGGAGAGAGAGAGGCACCAGGGAGAGGGAAGGCAGAGCAGGGTTAGTAGCACATAGAGTCATTCAGACCACACAGATATTGAAACAGGCGACCTGGGGCAGGCTCCTGGAATATATTTGTCTAATGGCTAAGAACATTTAAAGAACAATAAATAATAGTAAATTAAGTTTAAATTAAGTTTTCGGAGCAAGAAAGGCTAAGAGCAAGAAAGGCTAAGAGCATCAGGTCCAGGCCAAAGCCGGATGTGGACTGATGTGTGTCTTGTGTGTACATGTGTGTGTGTGTACTAAATACTACGATATCCACAGCTCCGCAGCTGACACTGGACCTGGTTAGAGGATAGGAGGGAGAGAGAGAGACACTAGGGGAGACAGAAAAACGGTTAGTAGCACACTGAGTCATTGAAGCAACACAACAGTCAGGACAAGCCTGTTTCAGGATAACCAGCTTCTGTACACTACTTGATATACATACATTGCATAGCAGGTATCAATGTATACAGAGGGTTCACAGGTAGGTTTGAGGCTGCCTTTCTGAATCTCAGGGTCTTAGCTAGTGATTGTAGGCTAGGTCGAAAAGGTACGTCTTGAGGTCTCGCTTGAAGACCTCCGTTGTTTCAGCCCTTCTTAGGCACTCCGGTAGGGTGTTCCAGAGGTTGGGGGCATAGAAACTAAAAGCTGCCTCCATGTTTCTTGGTCCTGGCTTTTGGAACTGTTAAAAGTTCAGTGCCTGAGGATCTAAGTGGTCTGTTTGGCATGTACTTAACAAGCATGTCTGAAATATATTCTGGTGAGTGACTGTGGAGAGATTTGTAGACTAGTAATAGTATTTTAAAGTCTATTCTAGAGTTGACTGGTAACCAGTGTAGTGATTTTAACGCTGGTGTGATGTGTGCCCTTCGTCTAGTCTTAGTGAGGACTCTTGCTGCAGCATTCTGTATTATTTGTAGCTTAGAGATTGCTTTCTTTGGTAGGCCTGATAGTAGAGCATTGCAGTAGTCCAGCCTGCTTGTGATGAAAGCATGCATTAATCTTTCGGTGTCAGCCTGAGAGAGAAAGGGTTGCACCTTGGCAATGTTCCTTAGGTGGTAAAAGGATGTCTTTGTAATATTCTTGATGTGGTTTTTGAAGTTAAGATCTGAGTCAAGTATGACACCTAAGTTTTTAGCCTGGCAATTGGTGTCAATTTCCAGAGTTTTTAGGTGTGCAGCTAGTTTCTCTCTTTCAGCTTTTTCTCCAATGATCAGTACTTCTGTTTTGTCCTGGTTTAGTTGGAGGAAATTATGTGACATCCATACATTTATATATATAATACACTTGACAAGGCAGTCAACCAAACTGTAGTTACTGGGTGTTACGGAAATATAAAGTTGAGTATCATCTGCGTAGCTATGGTAGCTAATATTGTGCCTCCTGATGACACTGCCAAGGGGCAGCATGTACAGGCTGAAGAGTAGAGGTCCTAGGATCGATCCTTGGGGCACCCCACAGGTCATAGGGATCTTTCTTGAGCTATATTCACCGAGGGCAACGAAGAAATCACGACCGGTTAGATAGGTCTTAAGCCAATTTAGGACTGGACCAGAGAGGCCAACCCACTTTTCCAGTCTTTCGATGAGGATTGCATGATCTATAGTATCAAAGGCTGCACTCAGGTCCAGGAGGACAAGAACAGAAAGCTCTTTGGAGTCAGCATTAATTCTGAGGTCATTTACAACTTTGACTAATGCCGTCTCTGTGCTATGGTGGGCACGGAAGCCGGACTGGAAAAGGTCAAGGATACAACTTGTAGCTAGGAAATCATTAATCTGTGCGAAAACAATTTTTTCCAGAATTTTACTCAAAAATGGAAGGTTGGAGATTGGTCTAAAATTGCTAAAAACTGAAGTGTCTAAGTTGTTTTTCTTTAGTACGGGTCTCACCAGAGCAGTTTTAAGTATTGGTGGGAAGACACCTGTAGATAGGGAGTCATTAACAATGGATAAAATGTCATAGGATACAGAGTCAAAAATTGTTTTGAAAAAATCGGTGGGGATGGGATCCAGCAGGCATGTGGAGGTTTTGAGTTTGGATACTACTTTTCTCAACATTTCTGTGTCCATCAGTGTAAACAGGCTCATATGTCCATTACATGGAGGGAGAGGATCTGTGAACGGGATGCATGGCCTTTCCTGAGTGATATTCCTTCTAATATTCATAATCTTATCTCTGAAGTAAGCTGCAAATTCCTCACATTTGGAGGTAGAGAGCAGGTTATCAGGTGTTTTTACGGCAGGGTTTATTAGGCTATCGATTGTTGAGAAGAGCACTCTTGAATTATTTCGGTTGATAGATATCAATTTTGAGAAGTGGTCTTTCCTTGCATTTCTTATTGCTTTATTAAAAGCAGAGAGATGATCTTTGAGAATATCATGGTGGACCTTTAACTTGGTTTTTCGCCATATACGCTCAGAACTTCTGCAGGTTCTCTTTAGTTGATATGTTTCCTCATTTCGCCATGGGGCTTTATTATTGGTTGTGATCCTTTTCAGTTTAATAGGTGCTACAGAATCCAAGGCTGCCCTTACTCTGGTGTTAAAGGTGGTTGCCAGGTCTTCAATAGTTCCTAATGGCCCCACTTCTGGAGTTGATAAATAGTTTGTGGTCATTATTTCTCTAAAACTATCGACTACTGCGGAGGTAAGATAACGTTTCTTTATAAAGCGCTCAGTATTATTTTTGACTTTAGGAACTAATGCAGTGAAGAAGATACAGAAATGGTCGGAAAGGGCGAGGTCGCTAATAGAGGAAACAGTGATAGTCAGGCCCTTAGTAATCACTAGATCAAGGGTGTGGCCACGGTTGTGAGTTGGCTCAGAGATATGTTGGGTAAAATCCATGGAGTTTAGGAGGTTGATAAAGTCCCTAGCTTTCGAGTCCGCCTCAGTGTCTACGTGTATGTTGAAATCTCCAATGATGATAATCTTATCATAATTTGTATGGATGATGGACAGGAGTTCTGAAAATTCTGTAGAGAAGGCAAGGCATTGTTTGGGAGGCCTATACACGGTTACTGCCAGAACTGGGGGCTGGCATTTTAGGACAATAGCGTGGTATTCAAAAGAGGCGAAATCATCAAAGGAGATGGTCCTGCAGCTGAGGGCATCTTTAGCTATGGTGGCTGTTCCTCCACCTTTTTTCCCACTTCTGATAGATTGAAAAAAGCTGTAGTTAGGGGGAGAGGCTTCAATGAGGGCTGCTGACCCATTTATATTTAGCCAGGTTTCAGTTAGGAACATACAGTCTAGTTTGCGTTCACATATAAGATCATTAATGAGAAAAGTTTTGCTTGGTAGGGACCTGACATTTAGAATCGCCATTGAAATAGCTTCCGGAAAAAAGGGCTGGCTCGCCTGACTAGTAGGCCTGGATGGTATATTCACTGGAACTGATATCAGGTTTTTTATATTAGATCCACCTGACTGTTTCATTATGGTACTAGGGGTGCGGTGGGAGATAATTCGCTGAATGGCATATTCAGGTGGGTAGAATTTGTTTATAAAAATATAGACGTCGCTATGCCAGGTCTCAGTGAGGGGCAGGGAATCAAGGTCTATGGTGATGGGGCGCTGGTGAGATGGAGCTGGTGTAGCCCGACCCGCGGGTACAGGAGGTTTATGTTTGGCAGTAGGGTGGTTGAGACGGGTCGGGCTAACCCCACATCAGACGCTGGAAGATCTCAGCGTCAGGTCCATATTCATACTGAGCAGATGGGCACCTGACCTACTAGGATGAAGGCCGTCCCTGGCGAAGAGGTCCGAGCGGTTTAAGAAAGTGGTGAAATTATCTATGAAGGGAAGCTTCAACTGGCAGCAGTAGCCTTTCAGCCAGATGTGGAGCTGACGGATCCTACTATATTTGGCATCACCATATCGGGGGGAGGAGAACGGGCCAGAGATGATGCAGGTCTTTCCTGACGCCTGAGCAGTGGAGATCAGGTCCTTGAAATCCTCCTTCAGCCGCTCAGACTGCTGGAGCTTGATGTCATTTGTTCCGACATGGATGATAATGGATGAGGCCAGGGGATTTTCTGCGAGGAGTGATGGGACAACAGTCCTGATGTCCGAGACCTTAGCTCCTGGGAAGCAGCAGGTCTGGGCTTTCGGGACCACTACATGGCGCACCATGGAGGATCCGATGACGAGCACAGATGGGGGGGCGGGATCAGTGGCGGGCCCACTGGGCTTAGGGGACTTCCTTTGCTGCCTCACACCTGAAGGCCAAGTGGTAGAGGGTGGGGGCCGTGGGTCCCCACGGTGGACTGGGCTATGCTTAGGCCGGGGAGCAGGCTTATAAGCCTGGCTATTTTGCCGCTCACCAACCAGAGAGGTGTGGGTGGGCTGCGGGGTATGGGTACGGTACTGAGTAGGGCAGGGTGTGAGATGGGCCCCAGTAGCAGAGAGCCTGGACGAGGAGCTGATGCTAGTATCCTTGGACCTCTTGGATACAGGCTCGGCCAATAAAGCAAAGCTATTCCTCAGTAGGAGGGTGTCGTCGTCAGAGGGTTGGGAGGGGACCCTGGAGGTTTCCCTTTCTCGTTTCCGCCTAACAACGGTCCAAGGGGTGGGGCTTGAATGCTTGGGTCTGGCTCCGAGTCTGGGCCAGGATTTCTCACTCAGGAGGAAACTAAAATCCACATCTCCACCCCCGGATGTCGCCGACGGTGGAACAGTGGGAGGCTGGACGTCGACATCTGGGTCGGGTAGCACTGAGTTCAGGTAATGTTCGACTTGATTTACAGAGTGTAGAGTAGAGATCCTACCTTCCAACTCTGAGATTATTTGGCTACGCTGGAGGCAACCCGAGCAGTTAGGGGCGGGAGGGTGTGGAGCCATCGCAAGACTCGTTAAAATAATTGCGGAATTAAAATAAGAGGATAAAACCGCCAATCTATTTGCTAAGAGCAGGGCTCAGCTGCTGGCTTGAGCAAAACAACGCTCAGCAAGCTGTAAGACCGACGAAAACCAGAGGACAACCAACCCAATCTACTTGCTAAAAGCAAGGTTCAGCTGCTGGCTTGTAAATCCCGCTCAGCAAACTGTAAACAAACAAAACCAGAAGACAACAAACTAAATCTACTTGCTAAAAGCAAGGCTCAGCTGCTGGCTTGTAAATCCCGCTCAGCAAACTGTGGAACGAACGAAAACCAGAGGACAACAACCTTAGTCTACTTGCTAACGCAAGGCTCAGCTGCTGGCTTGTAAATCCCGCTCAGCAAACTGTGGAACGAACGAAAACCAGAGGACAACAACCTTAGTCTACTTGCTAACACAAGGCTCAGCTGCTGGCTTGTAAATCCCGCTCAGCAAACTGTGGAACGAACGAAAACCAGAGGACAACAACCTTAGTCTACTTGCTAACACAAGGCTCAGCTGCTGGCTTGTAAATCCCGCTCAGCAAACTGTGGAACGAACGAAAACCAGAGGACAACAACCTTAGTCTACTTGCTAACACAAGGCTCAGCTGCTGGCTTGTAAATCCCGCTCAGCAAACTGTGGAACGAACGAAAACCAGAGGACAACAGACCTCGAGATCCGGACGTCAGACTCTCAGGTACCACCAATATTAATGCGCGACTTTGAGAACGGAGGTATAGTATGCAGGTGGATAAAACTCAATTGCTAGCGGGGAGAGGGAGTGCTATTTATGTAGTAATGCTAACGGGGAGGTAGGGCTATTTACTTAGCCGTGCTAGCAGGGGGAGTGGGGCTGCTAACTAGCAGTGCTAGCCGGGAGAGTGGGGGCTACTTACCTAGTAGTGCTGGTAATACTCACGCGATCTACTGGGAGCAAGGCACGGCCTCCGGTGTGTTGGGTTGGTACTGGAGAGGCAGCGTAGCTGTTTGATCTAGACTTGGGGCTCGATGTCCAAGCGTCGGATCCAAAAAGAAATCGAATTATTGTGTACCACCAATGTTAGTGCGCAGTTTTAAACGCGGAGATATGGTATACAAGTGAGGAAAACTGTATAAAACAATACACTTTGGGAGAGCTGGCGAGCGCAGCAAACTTAGACTACTTTGTGGCTATTATCTGATACACTGATAACCCTGATAATTTTGGTCACTGTAATCATGATGTGAAATCTCTCCTTGAATGTCTGTGCAGGCCATCTCTGTCACCATCACCACCTTCATCACAGAGCCGCTGAAGCACATTGGCCAGGGAATCAGTGAGTTCCTCAGAGCGCTCCTCAAGGACCTGCCCATCACCCTGCAGATCCCGGTGCTCATCACCATCGTCCTCTCCATCCTGGTAATGAAACATGAGAACCAGCACTCATGGAAACATACTGAGTCAGATTCACAACACATAGCTTCTTACAGTTACATGGTCATTAGTCTGGTATGGTCCGTCACAATCTCACCGTTTGGTCTCATTCAGTTATGAGTCATGTTCACTGTTCCCAGGTTTTCTTGTATGGCAGCGTCCAGGCAGTGTTCCAGCACGGCATCACCAGGCCTCTGATGGGGGGCCGTAGAGACCCCCCTCCCCCGGCCGTGGAGCAGCCTCAGCCCCAGTTTGCGCAGCTGATAGGAGCGGACTATGACCAGCTGGCGGGGGGGGACGCCCCCCGACACGCCCCCCCGCCCAGACGTCGAGCCCACCAGGACGGGCAGGAGAGGAACCTCCGGCAGAGGAGGCCCAACAGGGTCCGAGAGGAGCCCAAGAGGGTCTTTGTGGAGACACTGGGTCGGAACGCCGACCGGCGTTTCAGCGAGGATGAGCCCGACTCTCGGGAAAGGCGGGAGGGCGCGCCCGACGCTGAGCGGCCAGACGGTCACTCGGACGTGGAGGAGAGTGACCCTCCGACCGCAGAAGACGAAGAAGTCCCAGAGGACAGGCGGGAGATGGCGAGGGCTGCCGCTGGAGGTGTAGCTAGCGGTGTAGCTAGTGACTCACAGGCCAAACCCGCTCAGGTTCAAACCAAAGCTAAAGCCTCTCCAGCTAAAGATAAACCCAATGAGGACAATGTGTCAGCTGACTCTGTAGAGTCTAACAACCAGACTCGGAGGCCGATTGAGAAGCGGCCCTCGCCAACAGCACGCGGGAATGACACACAGGTAAATATTTCATTTGAAATTTCTAATTCTATTTATGCCTTGTATGCAATTACAGTAGTTCGTACTGTAATTGCATACAAGACATAAATAGAATTATAAATTGAAATTTAACAAATTACTTTGTTGAGTTGAAGGCTTAGTGATGTACATCTACGGTTCCCCTTTGTTTGTTGAAATGCTACAGCACTGTACAAGCACACATGGGATGCTAATTCAGACGCTTCATAAGTTGGTAAATAACAGCTTATTTCTTGTCATCAGATTTCTCAAATAACATCTGGCTTTTGGCATTTATCTCCTCCATGTTTACGTCCTCAGGGTTTTAATGCCATTGCACTTTTGTTTGCCTGGTCAATCTGCCTGCTCCCTCAACATGTCACACAAAAGCATCACCTGCCGTATTTGTGAATGATTTGAAGAATGGCCTCAGAACAGAAACGGTATTCTAAATTTGGTTGGTTCAGTATTTTCACAAATATTGCTCCGTTCTCAGTATTCTTCGCAGGTGCAGGAGGCCTCATCTGAAGAGAATACTTCTACCAATTCAGGGGAACATGTTGAAACGATCGGAGTGCCTGTACAAGAGACTGCCCCGACTTCACGTGTGTTATAGGCCAATGCATTTAACAGTGCATCATTTGTAATGAATGTCTTGCATGCCTGCAGCACAATTATGCAGCTTTTTCATATATGAAATACATTTTTCCAATTTGTTTTTTAAGATTTTGTCTTAGTTTTGTTTTTAAATGTAGGCAGTAGTGATGCACAGGAACAGGTCCTGGTCAATGTTCAAAGATTATTAAATTGTATATAATTCCCTTCATGTGCAAATTGTGGGTATGACAGTTTTATTTTATGGAATCAAATAATTATTCCAGAGATGCTGAGTTATTTCAGAGATGCTGACTCACTGCGACACACACCAGAGAAAGCAAATGTCGGGTTGTCCATTCCTCCGTCGGATTGTTGACCTGCAGTTCTATGTTGCTACCACAAGAGGCAGTGGTCCCAGAACGTCAAAACAAAAAACCTATGATACACATATTCTCAAGATCGGTGGCCTAGTGGTTAGGGAGTTTGCCTCTCATACCGAACGGCCCGGGTTCAAACCCTGACGTGACTGTATTTTGTCACTGGATGTTATAGAAGCCATGTAAAAATGTGGTTACCTGGTGGTGTTATGTCAGTTATTGAATTTATGTGCAGTAATTGAACATTGAAATACTCCTGTTTTGAAATTATACCTACAGTATAGGTGTCAAAGTAATTACCCATTATATATAGACTGTTGGTAAACAATTAAGTGCGCGCGCATTTTGGCAACAAAAGAATGAACTGCTGATAAGCACACAGAATGTCGAGGTTCGGGAGGTGCCCATGCAACCTACAGGCATGGACTTTGGCCTGAAGCTATCATATTTCTCGCTCTTTATAAACACGTTTATGTACTTCATGAGTGTTTATTTTCACTATGCAGCAAACAACACACGCTAACTTAACATTCCTGTACCTTCAAACCATACCGTTTATATTAATACATGTTGGCATACAAGGCGGGAGCTCCAACCCGCAGACATACATTCTTGCATTGAACGCCACTTGCTACATTGAGCAGCTCATGTTTCCACGCGTCATTGTTCCCGGCTTTCACCGATTGGCTAAGGGCTTTCAAAAGAAGTAGTAGCAGCCGTTTTATAACTGTAGTATACTACTTCGAGTCTCCAGCGGAAATGACGGTGGTGCGTCCCTACGTACGGCTGTTTTCGTCATACCCAGCTTGAACCTGTGCCTGTAAAATGTGGTACCTTTTTCCTTCCATTTGACGAAAAATGTTGACTTTTCCACCCGTTTTGAGTGCGGCTGCTGCCGCCAGGAGAAGACGGCGTGTTCGTGCTTAAAGGAGAGAAGCAATCATGCGATTGCTTCTCGTCCTACGCAGGGGTGTCAAACATACGGCCCGCGGGCCAAAACCGGCCCGCCAGATGGTTCAAACCGGCCCACGAGACGACGTCCAAATTTTTAAAAAAGGAACAGATATTCCAAATTTGTCCAGCAGAGGTCGCACTGACATAACGAGAGATCCGGAAATAAACAGCACGTGACAGCAACGCGCCCAGAATGTGCCATCTGGCAATCTTGCCTTATCGTTATTAAGCTCTTGTTGTCAAAATTACCCACGGTTGCACCGTCATTACCAAAATGTCTTTGTCAAAAAGAGAAAAGTTGACACAGAGTGCAGAGTTTTCCAAGAAAAATGGACTGATTCTTATTTATTCACAGAAGTGAAAGGGAAACCTGTGTGCTTGGTGTGTAATCAGCAAGTTTCAGTGCTCAAGGAATATAATATTCGACGCCACTATGAGACTCATCATGGTGAAAAATACAACCATTTGCGAGGACAACTGAGAATAGAGAAGATAAATGAATTGTTAGTGGGTCTGAAGAAACAGCAGTCTGTTTTTACCCGTAGTCGAGAGGTCAGTGATGCAGCGGTGAAAGCTAGCTACCTTATTGCTAACGAGATAGCGTTAGGATCCAAGCCATTTTCTGAGGATGAGTTCGTGAAAACATGCATGCTGAAGGCTGCAGAAATCGTGTGTCCTGAAAAGCGACAGGCCTTTGCCAACATTAGCCTAACGAGGAACACTGTCGCAGATAGAATTTCAGATCTCTCGGCAGACTTGGACAGCCAAATGAATCACAAAGTCAAGTCATTTGTTGCATTTTCGGTTGCAATTGATGAGAGCACTCTGAAGAATACAGTTCTGTGAAAAATAACATTTACTGTGGTAATGTAATATTTAAAGACCATGAACATTGTGCAGTATAATATCAGTCAGCAGCTTGAGCACAAAATAGTTTGGTCTGGTGTAACTCTATTGCTCATGCACTGCTATCACTTTTATGGGTTTTTGAAATGTACAAATTTAATACATTTACAAGGCAGTGTGATAACGTTCTTCATAGCTCCCACTTTAGTTTGTGCATAGTGTGGTGAGTCAGTTCAGGTGGTCAGATGTGAAAATGTATCTACTGTACATTAAAATAAACAAGTTGTTTTAATCAAAGTGAAATGCCATTTTTTCAGTTCCATAGGCCTATCTGTGAATAAATGTTTTGTGCCTTTGTAGATCCACTGTGATCTGTGAGTTATAATGCACATATGTAGGCTAAATGATAAATTAAGGCATAATATTGAAATATTGAAAAACAAAGGTAAAGATTTGGAGTGGACGTTATTTCTAGGTTATTTTGCTATTATTTTACTGGCCCGGCCCACTTGAGATCAGATTGGGCTGTATGTGGCCCCTGAACCAAAATTAGTTTGACACCCCTGTACTAGAGGCTTAGGTAAATATTAACGTTAATGTTAGCTAGCGTAATGCACTCGATTAGCATAACCCACCACCCACCTAACACTAGCGTTACACCCCTTGTACAAATGTAATGGTATAGTAAACCTAGCTAGCTAGTTAAAGGACAATGCTCGTTTTTGACAACCTGGACCTTATTTACGGCATATTATAAGACGTTTGACTCACCGAGATAACTTTGGTGTAATTCGGAGGCCTGTAGAAGAAATTTAAAATCCAGCGCGAGCCAAGTATATCCATGCAATGGCGGCGGACGGGGCACTGAGAATGCAGCTTCTAAAAAATCTATTTTCTGCTGCGAAACGGTTGTTTTCATCAATCTGTCTTTATGAATCGCTAGTTGTGCTTACATAGAGCGAGGACTTGTTGTGGTTTTTCACATGCCTCTGTAATATGATCTTTAGAAACGTCTTTAGAAGAACGAAATAGCTTCCCCACGCATGTGCACAGCGCACAAACTGGCTATTCTCCGTCTGTAGGCTACACTTGCGGCTCACATTCTCTACGCTACGATCGGCGTCCATCATATTCAAAGTCATCTCCTATATCCTCAAAATCTGATAAATATTCAGGCATATTGCACACAATATTCCAGGCACCAACAAGCCGATCGTAGAGTCGAGAATGTGAGCCGCGAGTGTAGCCTACAGACATAACGGAGAATAGCCAGTCTGCGCGCTGTGCGCATGCGTGCTGGAGCAAGTGGGGAAGCTATTTAGTTTCTAAAGACGTTTCTAAAGATCATATTACAGAGGCATGTGAAAAGCCGTTTCGCGGCAGAAAATAGATTTTTTAGAAACTGCATTCTCAGTGCCCCGTCCGCCGCCATTACATGGATATACTTGGCTCGCGCTGGATTTTCAATTTCTTCTATAGGCCTCCGAATTACACCAAAGTTATCTCGGTGAGTCAAACGTCTTATAATATGCCGTAAATAAGGTCCAGGTTGTCAAAAACGAGCATTCTCCTTTGATCTCTGCCAAGTGCAGTTTACCTCCCCTTGTTTCCCTTCATTGATTAATACAAGTGATTAGAAAATAGTAAAACCCCAGCCTCATTTACTTCACTGCACCCCCTGATTTGTACAGACATCATTATCTGTAACTTACAGACATCATTATCTGTAACTTATAACTAAATGTATCTGGTATCATATTGCTAAATAAATATATGCCATCAGCACAAATTAGTCATTAGAGCTCAACGGTTTTGGGCTTCGGTTCAGAAAGTGAATTTCGCATACATTTAGGGTTCGTTCTTTAAAATCCTTAAAGGGTTTTAAAGGGATAGTTCAGTCCAAAACCTTACTTTCTGGTGTTTTGTATGATATTGGTACATTGGGGCACTGTGTGAACCAGTGGCGGCTGGTGACTCAAAAAACTGAGGAGGACAGGAGGAAGAGAGGCGAACCGCCCATGGGCGCCGTGGGGCACTTTCCCTCAGTCAGTTATTATTTGAAATATCAGCTTTAAAGTGGATTTACAGTCAATTTTAGCATATGAAAAACTGAATAACACTTTCTTTAACTACATGCAGCATTTATTTATCATATTCATTATACAATATTACAAAACAACAATAAAACATTGTAAACAATAGTTGTTGTAATGGATATGTACTCTTCTCCAAAGAGAGAAAGAATTGATATTGGTGAGGTGCTGGAGAGGTTAGGTGATATATGAAAAACGTTTTTGATTAGGGGACACTGAGGTGTGCTGGCTCTCAAACAGTTTGTTGGCAATAGATTTGACAACTGGACAATGGAATACGTTGCACAGCGTGCAGTGGTACAACTATGGGATTTACTCATTTGGGTTGCTGTCAAAGCTGCCACTCTTATGTTGCTATAGCCTACAATTATCAGAACAATATGAACATTCAGTTGAAAGTTTTCCATCCACCCATCCATCACTGGATGAGGAATAAGCACCACAAAGCGATCAATTCTCACACAAGCAGGAGCCAGGCTGTGGATTTCTCCGATCCGGTGTTGCGACCCAGTCTCTAGAAATGTTTGGGACGAGTTGCCGACAGTTTGCGCCTCCAGCCAATCTGCGCGCCTGCCTATGCCGTAGCCTGACGTGCACCTCGTAGCTAACGTTACCGGCTATAGCCAGCCAGTGGAACTGTCGTGTTCAGACGGCTCTAGCTCAAAAAGTATTTATTTCATCGTAATATTTAGATGGCTAGAATCAAGACAAATAGACGAACAGTTTGATGTATAATATGTCCCATAATACTTTCGGATATATTATATTATGGAGCTACGAACACACAAAAAGTCTCCAATGGCACAGGGAAGAGAAACACAGACATCAACGCCGACTCAATTGGCCTTCACTGTGGTAAATCTGGAATCTGGAATGTGATTGGACTAACAAAATGTCAATATCTGAATCCTGTCCAGACAGGGCCGGAGTACCAGCCTCCCTTGCGGTAATCTTTCAGCATTTTGGCCAATCACAAATTGGCAGGAAAAAAAGGCATTACATTGATTTAAGAGAAAAGAACCCGCCCTAAGGGTGGCTAGCCTCCCTTCCATAGATATCTATGGGTCCTCCAGCTGCATATTATAGATGTCACTGTTGGAGCTTTAGAATTTCAATAATGGGTTTTTATCCATAGGGAAAACCTGCTTTATTAACAAAACTGAGAATATTAATTTTAAATAAATAAATTCATATATTTATATTTTAATCCCTCTCTTCTCTCCAAAAACTGAGGGGGACTGTCCTCCCCTGCCTCAATGGACAAGCCTCCACTGGTGTGAACACCATGGAACTATCAAATGAGTGTTTTCTTTAGTTTTGGAGAGCTAGACGATTTATTTTTTTAGTCACATTTTCAGCTCGTTTCGTTTGTGATGTCCCAACACATAACGCGTCTCTGCGAGCATTCCCCCATCCACGCCCACGAAAGAACAAAGACGTGAACTTGAATTTTGGAGAATGACGTCATCAGTCGAAATGTAACCTAATCTGTAATTCGTCAAAATGCTTAAAAGTAGACGTAGGGTACTGTCCTCGAAGTGCTTACATTGGAATTCCAATTGACATTTTAACATTGGGACGGTTTATCCAATCAAAACTTGTCATGACTGTCCCGTCATTCACTGTCAATCACGTTACCCACTTCAGCTATCTAGCTACTGGCAGCATCAATGAACATGCTAAACGGAGATCTTGAGTATTTGTTGAAAGTTGATTCCAAAATGAAGTGGATTAAACGAGTTTGGGTTACGATATAAGGTTGGTCTTTTGTGATTAATTACCAGTTGTTATGGCTGTGCGTTTTGCTTTGCCTAGATTTAATCAGCATTGAGTGTGAACTTTGCTTCCTGGAGTGGTGGGCTAATACGCCTAGTAGGCCTAGCCTCGTAGGCTAGTAGCCTAAACACTGATTAGTGAAGTAGGGGAGTAGGCTATTGAGTGCTGTGCCCTAAGGTGGTGTATTTTATCGTCCTGTCATTCGTCTTTGTGGTGCTTGGCCATTATTGTCATATAATGGCTCTGTAGTTTATTTAGTGTGTCCCTAAAAGCTTGGTTGTTTCGGCCTAAATATTGCCCTCTTATTCGCTTGCTCTCAAATTATTGGCCCTAGGTACCTCAAGGGGCGGTAACCCTAGGACACCGTGGTGGACAGCGGTGGTCAGGGAAGCTGTCCGACTGAAGAAGGAGGCCTTCCGGGATATGTTAGCCTGGGGGACTCCAGAAGCAGTTGCAGGGTATCGACTGGCCCGGAGGGCTGCGGCTTCGGCCGTGACCAAGGCAAAGCAGCAGGTGTGGGAGGAGTTCGGAGAAACCATGGAGAAGGACTTTCGGTCGGCACCAAAGTGTTTCTGGAAGACCATCAGACACTTCAGGAAGGGAAAGTGGGGGACCATCCAAGCTGTATACAGCAAGTGTCAAAGCCCCAGGGACGGATGAGATCCATCCAGAAATGCTGAAGGCGCTGGGTGTTGAGCGGCTGTCTTGGTTGACACGCGTCTTTAACATTGAGTGGAAGTCCGGGTCAGTGCCAAAGGAGTGGCAGACTGGGGTGGTGGTCCCAATATTCAAAAAAGGGGACCAGAGGGTGTGTGCCAATTATAGAGGCATCACATTACTCAGCCTCCCAGGGAAAGTGTACTCCAAGGTGCTGGAAAGGAGGGTCCGGCCGATAGTCGAACCTCAGATCGAAGAGGAACAATGCGGATTTCGTCCTGGTTGTGGATCCACCGACCAGCTCTTCACTCTCGCAAGGATCTTGGAGGGGGCTTGGGAGTTTGCTCAACCTGTCTACATGTATTTTGTGGACTTGGAGAAGGCTTACGACCGGGTCCCTCGAGAGGTCTTGTGGAGGGTTATGTGGGAGTATGGGGTGAGGGGATCACTACTTAGGGCCATCCAATCCCTGTACACCCAGAGCGAGAGCTGTGTCCGTGTCCTCGGCAGTAAGTCGTCTTGCTTTCCGGTGGGGGTTGGCCTCCGCCAGGGCTGCGCTTTGTCACCAATCCTGTTTGTGATTTTCATGGACAGGATATCGAGGCGTAGTCATGCGGAGGTGGGTTTGCAGTTCGGTGAACTGGGGATCGCGTCGCTGCTATTTGCAGATGATTTGGTCCTGATGGCATCATCTGCCTGCGACCTCCAGCACTCTCTGGATAGGTTCGCAACTGAGTGAAGCTGCTGGGATGAGAATCAGCACTTCTAAGTCTGAGGCCATGGTTCTCAGCAGGAAACCGGTGGTCTGTCCGGTCCGAGTAGGAAATGAGTCCTTACCCCAAGTGAAGGAGTTCAAGTATCTGGGGGTCTTGTGCACAAGTGAGGGAACCATGCAAATGGAGTTTGGCCGGAGAATCGGAGCAGCTGGTGCAGTTCTGCAGTCGCTTTACTGCACTGTTGTGACAAGTAGAGAGCTGAGCCAAACGGCAAAGCTCTCGATTTACCGGTCTATCTTCGTCCCCACCCTCACCTATGGTCATGAAGGATGGGTCATGACCGAAAGAACGAGATCACGGATACAAGTGGACGAAATTCGTTTTCTCTAGAGGGCAGCTGGGGTCTTCCTGAGAGATCGGGTGAGAAGTTCAGTCATCCGGGAGAGACTCGGAGTAGAGCCGCTGCTCCTTTGAAAAGGAGCCAGTTCCCGTCGAAAGGAGCCAGTTGAGGTGGTTCGGGCATCTAGTGAGGATGCCTCCTGGGCGCCTCCCTAGGGAGGTGTTCCAGGCATGTCCGGCTGGGAGGAGGCCGCGGGGTAGACCCAGGACCAGGTGGTGGGATTACACCTCCGCACTGGCCTGGGAGCGGCTAAAGATTCCCCAGGCAGAGCTGGTTGATGCTGCCAGGGAAAGGGATGTATGGGGCCCCCTGCTGGAACTGCTGCCTCCACGACCCGACCCCAGATAAGCGGATGAAGTTGGATGGATGGATGGTTTCACTGGAATGCTGGTTGAAATGTAGCCCTTCTCAGTCCCATTGTCGCATTCCGCTCGCTCATGCCAGACAACAGTCCTTTGCTGGTCCATTCACTTTGCCGTCAAAATAAATCGGTTTTGGCCTAGTTAGGAGAGGCGCTCATATTTACAAGTGTCAGATAAACATTAAACTTCACTTACCTAAGCAAAAGGGTCTATTTTAACAAATGCTGGGTTGTAGCTTCAAAGCACCGCCACCACCACAGAAGAAGACTACCTCGGAAAAATAATTTCACTCAGACTGAACGCGTCTAAATAAGTTATTTAATGGTAGCGCCGAGGCTTCAAAACCCAGCATTTGTTAAAATAGACTGGCTGGGGTAAAAAAGGTTTGGCGGGTACAAATTTTCATCTACCAGACATTTGGCTGGTGAGCTAAAAAGTTAATGTTGACCCCTGCATGTATGTAATTATGAAGGGATTAAGAGAGGATGTTTTTCTCCAGTAGGTATTAAGCAAATCGTAACCCATAACCCATAATTATGATGGGATCTGCAAGTTAGGAATTTCTTGTTATATGGCTTCTGATCAGTATTTCTGTTCATTAATTGAGCTTTTTTATGTTTAGGTACCATAAAAGCAAGTCAACTACCTGATCGACAAAGGGATGGTGTCAAGAGCAGCAATGCAGTCATCAACTACGTTTCTTCAACAACTATGGAGTTGGAGAAACACACGTGGACCTTCATTGTGACAACTGCAGTGGACAAAACAAGAACAACTTTGTGTTGTGGTACTGTGCTTGGCAGACCATGCACAAGCTTCACCTGAAGCTGGACCTACACTTCCTGATTGCAGGCCACACCAAGTTTGCCCCACTGGTGCTTTGGCTTGATCAAGCAGCGCTATAGGAAGACCAGAGTGGACACATTTACTGACATTGCTGGGGTGGTGAGAGACAGCGCTCCTGTGAAGAAAGTCAACACCCCACAGCTTGTCGGACTTGAGGACGGCACAGTGCTTGTTGAAAGCTACTAACTGGCACCAGCATCTGAGTAGCTATTTCAAAAAGCTCCCAAACATTGAGTTATCAGCACTTCAGGTAATTATCATTGTCATGAATTAGCTATTCCATTTTATGGACATGGTATGGTTGTATTTTATTTGTGGCCAATATTTTAATGCACTATCTCCCTTCTGTTCTGTTGCAGCTTTGATGCTGGGATGTCTGGTGTGGTTGAGGCCAGAGAACACTGTGATGCAACACCAGTCAGGTGTCGGCTGCTGTGCAACGCTGATGTCCAGACCCCCCAAAGATGGTCTTCAGGTGCAAGCCCCACCCGGACTGGACATGGCCAGACAGCAGTATCTGATCATGGATGGCTGTGACTGTGTCCATGATACAGGCAGTGCAATTACATAACATGTCAAGTATACTGTACAGTAGTATACAGTAGTGCAGAGTCAGTTGTTAATTGTATAGACAAGGTGTTCAATTGCTCAAGTGTTGTCAGGTGTTGGTTTCAGTGTACAGTGGTGCAGAGTCAGTTGTCTTTTGTATAGACAAGGTGCAAGGTGTCACATGTTCACTTCTGTTATGATGAGGCTCAAGACATCACTTGCCCCCTGCCAAAGAGTAGCTTGGACGAAGCCCCCTGCCAACCAGCAGCTCAGAAGAAGACTGTCTGTTTATAGTACTCTGGTTGTACTATACATAGGCCTTCACTCTCATTATAACAATGGCACACATGCCACCCCCTGGACCAACAAGTGAACACGTGACACCTTGCACCTTGTCTATACAATAGACAACTGACTATGCACCACTGTACACTCGAAAGCTCGAACCAACACCTGAGCAATTGAACACCTTGTCTATACAATAGACAACTGACTCTGCACTACTGTATACATGTGCATTACATGCCTCTCTTCTTTACAAAGATGGTCACAACCACAACATGTCCTGAGAGCACATGCAAAATAACAACTTATGGCTACTTTTAATGTGTACGTCTATGTTTAATAAAGCTTTAAAGAAAAGTTTCAATCGACTTGAGTATTATCTATTCTCTTGAGTACTGTTTACAATTGTTCATTCATGATATTATTACAATTGGCCTTTCAAGTCTGCCTACACTTAGGTTACTTAGCCAAGAACCATTTTAATTACTATTTACTTCTAAGGGCAAATCCTTTACTTTCATATCTTCATGTCAATATAATATAAAGATCCTAATAGATGTCCAAATAACCCACTGTACCTTGGGTCTACTTATTCACCACCTAAAGGGAAGTGCAAAACAGCAAGTCATGACCTTTATCCAGAAACAAAAGTTGAACCCATTGCAGCAAAATAGCTAACATTACAGGAATCATCAGTGTAACTGCTTCAGACACTGACCTCTACCATTAATGTTATGGAAGCTGCTGCTAGTTGTTGTGAGCCAATGAGCTTACTGGCTATCCCTCTCTCATTGTGCTGGATTAGCTTTGGAAGCATTGGAACTGATGTGTCCAGGTGACAAGACCCATCTTTATTTATCAGACATTACAGTCCTACCAGTCCCGCACAGAAACAAGCCAGCCAACACACATAAGCCAGGCTTGACCTGCCCTGGTTCAAATGTGTTTGACTGACGACTACTTGATAAGGGAGTTACATGTCCAAAGATCTTTGCACGTTGAGTGTTAAGACCTTCCAAGTTACATGACATGTCCTTGATGTGTAGATATTACACTTTTTGTTGAAATGTTATACCTGTACATCAAGAAGTAACCTTTACATGTATAATGGTAGAAGCACAACCATAAACATAATTTATTGGATATTTTTATTACACAATGGTCTTCAAATATACTTTTGACTTGTTTATATTTGGTCAGATCATTAGCTTTCCTCGCAAAAGGTAATGACAGGAGACGCGACGAGAATGCTGATCTGTTGTCTCCCAAAAAACGTAAGAACTGATTGCTATTTACAGTGCTAAATGAAACACATTTAAATACAAATACATTTAAACAAATGCCTCAAGGCTGCCTATAACCAACTGATTGATGTTTAAAGCCTCAAGGCTGTCAAGTGCTGGTGCCGCTGCGAGACGTTCTCTGAGGCCATCTCCAGGGTTGAGATGATCTGCAGCAGCAGGACCATGGCCACCATCAAGGTATTCAACCTTTAAATGGTTAAATGCAATTAGGCCTACTGTCCTAGGCCTACTGTCCTAAGTCGCTTAACAGACACACAAAAGTGTCTGCTGAATAAATGACTAATGTAATGTTGGACACAAGTGTCTGCCAAATGACTGATGTTACCTCCTCTGGCTCCATGATGTCTCCGTTGTGCAGGACAGCACACGCAGCGATCACCTCGGCAGCCAAGGGCAACTTCACCTAAAAGCGCAGTTTTGCACTTTGAGATTTGTTTCAAATGTTCAAGTGTGTTACAAAGAAAATGTATTATTCTAATTTATTATTACCTTCAGAGCCTTCTGAAAGATCCCCCTCCACCTGGTCTTCATCATCCCGAACGCCCTCTCTATGATGCACCGGGCTCTGGCATGCAGGGCGTTGAAGCGCAGACGCACCGGTCACTGCACGGGCTCTCTGAAATATAATAATAATATAATAATAATAAATGTAATACATGCTTTAAAGATCAAGATAAAATAGTACACACATGATTATAAAAACAAGAACCAGAGTTACTGTAACTAACAAGAAAATAGAGAAGCAAGCCTTCCTGTAAAAATAACTTTATGGCGTGATGATACTGCCGGTGGACATAGAGTTCTTCAGGACACGTGAGTCATGGGCTGATCCCGGATAGCCAACATAGATGTTGACAAACCGCCCCTTGTGGTCACAGACAGCCTGCATCTGGATGGAGTGGTAGAGCTTTCGGTTGAAGTAGCTCTGTTGCTCTGCCGCTGGGGGGATGAAGCGGACATGCATGCCGTCGATGGCTCCGGCCACACTCCTGAAGGCATGAGATCTGGCCAGGCGGGCAAACCCGGCCCCGACCTCCTCCAGCTCTGCCTCTGTGGGGTACCGTATCATGCGGCTTATGATACACTGAATGCCCCTGCTGACTCTGTGGACCACATCACAGACGGTCGACCGGGGCATGTCAAAGGCCTCTGACACAACCCGGTAGGAGGGTGCCAGTACACAAAGACGAGCACCTGTGTGTGAATGACAAGACCATTGTAAAGTGTGGGTACTGAGAAAAGCTCTGTAAATTCAATGAATTATTATTATTATTATTAACTATTAGCACCTCCATGGTCTTGCCCTATCCTCTCCGACCATCCTCGAGGGTAGCAATGAGGTTCCTCAGTGTCGGTCAATCTGAAGTCCCTCATGGTGTCCGCACCATCCAAATAGGCCCTCAACAGGGGGACGTGGATGTTGACTTGGGTGTACCTCTGTCTTCCATGCGAGCCTATTGCGAGTATTATTAGGGCAGACTTTAAACTCCTTCCTGCTTATAATTTCTGTAACAATATAATATGCCGACAGATACCAGCAATTGCAAGGCTAGTGATGTGGGAAACCTTGTTTAAAACATTACTGATCAATGAATATGGAGAAGAGAAATCTTTCTGTAGTTTATTTAACAAAGAATGAGCATATCAAAACACAATACAGTAACCAAGCTTTAGGCATGGTCCAATATAGATTTGACACGTAGCTTATTACAAAACAGTTACGTAACAAAAATAGACGAGTACAATACCGTGACACCAGTAGAGTAGCATGACGTTGAGTAGCGTAGCGTGGACAACAGGTGTGAGCTAGCATGCTAACATGCTAGCTTGCTAAGCTAAGCTAAAGCTAACAGCTTAAAGCTACAAAGCTACCAAGTTAATAAAGCTAATAAAGCTAACACAGTTAATAAAGCTGCCATTTACATCAGTTGTCTCCACTTTATATATTGTTTACAGTAGGTGTGGCCAGCAGGCCTGCATGTCCCATTGGACAGTGATCAGTTCCAACTTGTGATTGGTCATTCTAGGTTGCCCCTATCATGAGCGACAAGTCTTGTGCCATAAATCATATTGCCGCAGTGCCCTGCCGCAGTGGCCTGGCGACGAATAATGCCGCATCAACCTGATCCCACCTCCAGATTAGACTAGGGGACTGACCTATATCTAATGTCTGATTAAGCAATCTTACAGCTGTTGGTGACGGCTCTTTGCTGACTAAGTCAATCGAGAGATTCTTCTCTGGACTTCTATGACCCTTAGACTGACCTTCTATGATCTTCTATGACCTATTAGGTCACAACGTTGGGCAGCACATCTAAATATACACTGGTATTAGAGACACCTAAGCAAGAATCAACTTTATATGGACAGCAATGAGACTGGTGAAGTTCTGCCCCAAAAACCCACTACAGAAACCACTTCAGACCGAAACCACTTCACTAGCTACAGTATTAGCTAGCTAACTAGCCCCGCAATTGAAATGTTCTCAGCTACTTAGCTAGCTAGCTAGCTAATACTGTAGCTAGCCTCAATATTTACCTCAACTTCGAGCATGGCGAGAACAAATCTGGCTCTCCTGTCAGCGCGAACACGTGGTCTTCTCATTGCGGCAGCAGCCGCACGCAGGATGACAGGAAAAGGCATTTTGATCGATACACGACAAAAATACCACAGAAAACTAACCACAGGTTCGAGGTCTGGGTAACAGCACCCTTTCGCCTCAGCGTGACGTAACGACGTAACCCACGCATTTTCTTCACCTGACTCGAGTAGCATGCTACATTTTCTCGCCTGCTATATCGTTTTCGTGGAGTAGTAGGTACTAAGTAGCATGCTACTTCTTGTCTGCTATAAGGACTTTGATTAGGCTATAGCCCAGGGGTGTCAAACTAATTTTGGTTCAGGGGCCACATACAGCCCAATCTGATCTCAAGTGGGCCGGGCCAGTAAAATAATAGCAAAATAACCTAGAAATAACGTCAACTCCAAATCTTTACCTTTGTTTTTCAATATTTCAATATTATGCCTTAATTTATCATTTAGCCTACATATGTGCATTATAACTCACAGATCACAGTGGATCTACAAAGGCACAAAACATTTATTCACAGATAGGCCTATGGAACTGAAAAAATGGCATTTCACATTGATTAAAACAACTTGTTTATTTTAATGTACAGTAGATTTTCACATCTGACCTCCTGAACTGACTCACCACACTATGCACAAACTAAAGTGGGAGCTATGAAGAACGTTATCACCCTGCCTTGTAAATGTATTAAATTTGTACATTTCAAAAACCCATAAAAGTGATAGCAGTGCATGAGCAATAGAGCACACCAGACCAAACTATTTTGTGCTCAAGCTGCTGACTGATATTATACTGCACAATGTTCATGGTCTTTAAATATTACATTACCACAGTAAATGTTATTTTTCACAGAACTGTATTCTTCAGAGTGCTCTCATCAATTGCAACCGAAAATGCAACAAATGACTTGACTTTGTGATTCATTTGGCTGTCCAAGTCTGCCGAGAGATCTGAAATTCTATCTGCGACAGTGTTCCTCGTTAGGCTAATGTTGGCAAAGGCCTGTCGCTTTTCAGGGCACACGATTTCTGCAGCCTTCAGCATGCATGTTTTCACGAACTCGCCCTCAGAAAATGGCTTGGATCCTAACGCTATCTCGTTAGCAATAAGGTAGCTAGGTTTCACCGCTGCATCACTGACCTCTCGGCTACGGGTAAAAACAGACTGCTGTTTCTTCAGACCCACTAACAATTCATTTATCTTCTCTATTCTCAGTTGTCCTCGCAAATGGTTGTATTTTTCACCATGATGAGTCTCATAGTGGCGTCGAATATTATATTCCTGAGCACTGAAACTTGCTGATTACACACCAAGCACAGGTTTCCCTTTCACTTCTGTGAATAAATAAGAATCAGTCAATTTTTCTTGGAAAACTATGCACTCTGTGTCAACTTTTCTCCTTTTTGACAAAGACATTTTGGTAATGACGGTGCAACCGTGGGTAATTTTGACAACAAGAGCTTAATAACGATAAGGCAAGATTGCCAGATGGGCATTCTGGGCGCGTTGCTGTCACGTGCTGTTTATTTCCGGATCTCTCGTTATGTCAGTGCGACCTCTGCTGGACAAATTTGGAATATCTGTTCCTTTAAAAAAAAAAAAAAAAAAAAAAATTGGCCCGCGGGCCGTATGTTTGACACCCCTGCATAGCCTATCTTAGGCCTACACTAGACTTCTCTGTTGTGCTGATAACTGAACGGCATGGATCAAACATTTAATCAGTTGTGTTTCAGTTGTTAAAATATACTTTCATAATTATTTCAAATTTCAAAATAGTTGGATATTATATAGGCTAGTGAGATGCTGAGCATGCGTAGCTGAAATAGCTAGCGTTAGCTATACACTGAGCTAACAAGCTAGCTACCGGTCCTCTCAAACAAACGCTAGAGTTCACATAGGCTATTGCAGCAGGTAGGCTACAACAAGAAAACAAAATCCAATAACTGTCTCAATAAACCAGTTAACTAGGGACAAAAGCCCTCGGTGCTGCTTACGTTCGTTGCCTGCCTAGCCTACTATCTGGCTCCTCAGCGCGCTCCAAAATTTCTCTCCCTCTCCGCGTTGTCTAGACAGACAGCAGTTGCGAGATTGCAAGTCTCTCTCTCCCTCGTGTCATGTCAACATGCAGACAGAACGTGCGCGTATTGCTCGCTCATACAGTATTTGACTGTCCTCCCGAATATTTTTTTTAGAATATTCGTACGAATTTACTATTTGGGAAAAAGCTACTATTTGTGCTCATCCGAATACCGTATTCGTGTTAGGGCACACCCCTAGTACCTAGCATATGCGATGCATTCATATGTACAATTTTATCACCGATAACACCACACAGTAGCCTAATGCAGTGAGTTCTGTTTTCAGGCGTTGTTCTTGAAAAGGGTGCGGCGCTGGTCCAGCTCTGCACGTGTTATAACCCATTTTCTTTCTTTCAACAACACGTCAAAGCCTCCCTCTCTCCCCTCCAGAGCCTCAATGCCTCGTAAACAGCCAATTTGCAATCGTCTTTGACCAGATGTTCACGAATCTCACGTAGTCTGGCGCAAATGGCCGGCTCAGATTCCAATTCGAAGAGAACAGTCTCCACACAGCCGATAATTTTCTGATGAGACGGAACCAGCCCCCGTTTTGTCAAAATGTTTGCGAGTATAGCGGGTAGCTCAGGCGTTATCAGTTTCAGTGTTATATCTAACACATTTGATTCATAGTAGTAAGATGGAGGCTCATACTGGTGTTTCTGACTGGGGTGACTAATGCCGCGTTCCAGATAGGATTTTGAGCCCGTAAGTTACGACTTCAAAAGTCACGACTCACGACTTCATAGCATTCCAGGCAAACTGTCTGAATGCATGGCATTCTGGATAAATGTAAACAAGCCGATATAAACTTTAGGGCAACGTAAAGTAAATTTGTACGTTGTAATCAAAATAATACAAACGATTATGCACTACAATCTGCTATGTGTATGTAATGATGCCCAAATATGTTGACAAGAGATAGCTAGTGCTAGCTAGCTAACATTAAGGTAAACCTGAACGTGACCATGCAAACGGCGAAAAGTCGATGATGTCAATAAATAAAATGTAACGTACGATTTCTTAGCATAGCGAAATTAGGCATAGAATGTTTAGCTTGCCAGCTCTGACAATGTGCCAAATCTCAAGCTTTTACCATATCGGCTTGTTTACATTTATCCAGAATGCCACGCATTCAGACAGTTTGCCTGGAACGCTATGAAGTCGTGAGTCGTGACTTGAAGTCGTAACTTACGGGCTCAAAATCCTATCTGGAACGCGGCATTAGTCTTTCAGTCTTTTCGGACTTTCGGTAAGTGCGGTTAAAGTGCGCAAAATGGCGGCAGTGGCACACTTGTGGACCTAGCAATTCCGTTTTGGGACTACCCTGAGCCCTTTGGACTTAGCGGGAACGTGCATGTAAGGCCACAAGGCCGCGAGTGCTCTGCACTTTCGCCTAAGTGCGCGATTTGGGATTCAGCTTTGGTGTTTGTGACCGTTGGGCCTTCTGTTTCACCAGCTGTGAATATTATTAGTGAAATTAAAGCCTTGAACCTGTGCCTACAAACCCTGTCAGACAGAGGGATGAGAGAAGACTAGAATATTTCTTGAGTGAGTTTATTTTATATTTTATGCATTCAAATGGATATTTGGAACAGCTCACCCTTGAAGAAAAGGGAAATAAGTCTAGATAAAACATGGTATGCAAATTAAACATCCTCAGCCTTTACAATCAAGTACAAAATGGACATCGTTTCTTGTGACTTAAATCGGAGACCTGATCTCAACCAGAAAATCACCAGAACAGGATAGAATAAACATAATATGGATAAAACACACTGATTTGCAACACCCCAAAGCTACAACACTCAATCCTTCTTTGGACCTACAAAAACATGAGTTAATGTAGCTTAGAAAAAATATAGTTTTACCTGATAAGGAAAAATAGCCAAGGTGAGCATGAAGCTCCATAGTCGTTCCATGCTCTCCAATCTGCTCCTTCTAAAGGATTACACGGCCAATACACACACACACACACTTTGACCAGACTGTGCAACTCGGTGTAAACAGAAAAACAGCTCGCACACACAGACACACCCACCCTGCTTCATTGCAATATTAGTGTGATATGACTAACCAAATGCTCTCTCCTTGTTGTTCAACACCTACAGTAAACACTCAGCCATATTTTTGTACACCATATACCCACGGGGTTAGGGTTAGATAGAGTGATGCAGCTGTCCAGGCTGAGTCACACATACTAGGACTGACCCCAGAGGCAGATGATGGTGATGAAGCTGACTGTGATGAAGAGGATATAAAGGAAGAAGAGCAGCCTGTCGAGGACGTTGGCGATCTGGGCCCAGTCTTCAGAGTGCTGGCTGTTCTGGGACTGTTTCTCCAGGTGGAGGCGGATGGCCAGCAGCTCCCTGCCCATCCTCCTCAGCTCCTCCAGGGCCGGCTCCCTCCTCCCGGGGGGCTCCTCTGGGATGCTCTTGCTGGAGAGGGGGGGAGTCATCTTCTTATCGTCTAAGTTGATGTGCATCACGTCTGCTGCTTTATTTGAAGGACAAGGATCGATTTTCACTTGTAGGAAATAGGTTGGTAGATTGATATGACTGATTCAAATGCTATGACATAAAATTATTTAGTGGCAAATACAGGATAAGTATATATGAATTACATGTTTGTCTCTTTGGGGCACATTCATCGAAATTCTGTCTCAGATGACTAGGGCCTTACATTGCATTATATTACTGTTGTCTTACACGTACAGCTATATGGGTAGATACCTCGAGCTTCAGGGTTGAGGATGACGGTAACTCTGTCAGGGGGTTTGTAAGGGAGGCAGACCACCTGGGCCAGGTACTGTAGAATCAGGACACTGAGCCAGTGAGGCACAGCAGGGTACTGACCGGACCTGCCCTGGATATTAGTGATGACCACTGTCTCCAGTAGGCTGGCTACCATCAAAGCCAAACTGATGGAGAAGAACACATCTAGAGAGGGATGAGGAGGAAGTCAGAGAAGAGAGAGATGCATGGGCTCATATCATCTTGTGTTGTGTGAGTAAGTCCCTCGGCCCATCTTACTCACTGATCATAGGGATTCTCTGGCCGGTGACAGGCAGCAGGTCGTTCACGATGAGCAGGAAGACGGTGTAGCCCAGGATCAGGGTCATCTTGAAGGCAGAGCGGTCCACGTTCTGGGGAGGAAGCAGGAAGCTGAAGAGGTCCACTGTGATCAGGAAGCCGCTGGGAACCAGGAGGTTCACTACGTACAGAGTGGACATGCGCTTGAGGATAATCTGGGGGTTCAGATAGAAGAAGGAGAGAAAAGTTGTGTCTGAATATAGGGATATAGTGGAGGAACCAAACCGTCAAAATTTGTTTCGGGAACAAAATGGGACATCGTTTTTTCATATGTATGTCCCCTTCATGAAATGGATTGTCCCAAGTTTTACTTTTACTGCAAAAGTCATGAAATTAATCTATGAAGTGACTTACCCCATAGGCTAAAAAAGTGCAAAAAACGCCTAACCTGAAAGAGGGAATTCCAAGATAATCCTTTGTCATTTTCTTCCAGATGGTTGTTTTTACACCATACTTGCACAGATGGTCTACAGGTAGTGTCCCTACATCCCAAAGCAACCAGGATGCCAATATTTGGTTCTATTTTGAATCAGCAGCCTTCTATATAAGGCCTTATTATAGGCGGAAAGAGCAAAAAGTTATTTTGTATGAGGAATATTCACTTTTAATCCTGGTCTTACTCTTCTATCATAGAACAAAACCTGACCTTATTTTTTCATAACTTTGACTTATCCCCTTCATATAATGAATGATCAGACTTTTTACGTGTTTTGAAAAAGCCATGAAATTCTTAAATAAAGTGATTCACCACATTTGCAAAAAAGAGCCAAATACTCCAGGCCTGCCCTGAAAAAGGAGTTCCAAGGTAATCCTGCATCATTTCCCATCTACTGGTTGGATTTACTTTATATTTCCACAGATTGTCTACAGGTAGAATCCTAACACCCCAAACCAACCAAAGTATCACAATATTGTTGTATTGTGAATCAGCAGGCTTTTATAGACCACTAGGCCGTGTTACAGACAGATACGTCAAAGTTTTTGTTTTTTTCTGAGTTACTTCTAATCCTGGTGTAATTCATTAGGTCGTCCTCAGACGAGCTTGACAGCGAAGTCTCCAATCCTCTCGGTCGTCCATACATCCAGCCAGTTCTGCAGAACACTCCACTCCTGCGTCCCTCCTCAGTACATCCACGTATGTTGGTGTGGGACGTCCTCTTAATCGGTGCCCGTGTGTTGGCTCCCAGAGCACCACCTTGCTGGCTGGGAGTTCATGATGTCTGTGGCAGTGGCCAGCAAGTTTCATCCTCCTGGATGCCACTTTCTAACTCAGCTTTGGTAGCCCGCCATACAGATGCTTGTTGGTAACATGCTCGTTCTGGTTGACATTTAGCACCACACGCAGCATTCTGGTGTAGCACCCATCCAGAGACTTCTGCAGAGTGGGCTTCAGGGTCCAAGTTTCACAGCCCTATAGGAGGACAGACTCCACGGTCGCATAGAAGAAGCTCAGTTTGATGTGTCGAGGGAGATTGG
The DNA here is from genome assembly GCF_949987555.1 of Borostomias antarcticus. Classification (NCBI taxonomy): domain Eukaryota; kingdom Metazoa; phylum Chordata; class Actinopteri; order Stomiiformes; family Stomiidae; genus Borostomias; species Borostomias antarcticus. Next base: position 29,819,030 of record NC_140236.1, read on the forward strand.
AGTTCCACACACTGCTTTTCTTACCTTAAGGTCCTGTTCTGATGAGTTGACCCAGGAACCCAGGTATTTGAAGTCACTTACTTCTGCTAGAGCATTTCCCCCTGCTGTCTTGAGAGGTGGATGGTCCAGGGAGGTGTTGTGAGTGATTGCCTCAGTCTTTTTTGCATTCAACCTGAGGCCGACCCTGGCACATTCTGCCTCTACTCTGTTCAAGAGCTCCTGTGCCTGCTCTACACGGTTGGACATCAGACAGATGTCACCTGCATAGTCCAGGTCCGCCAGGACTACAGCAGGGTTTCTTCTAGACTTCCTAGGTGTTATTATGAAGCCAAGCTCCTGCTCCTGCCCACTGATGGCTTTCCTAAGCATGTAGTCCAGGGCTACAATGAAGAGGCAGGGGGCAAGAGTGTCCCCCTGTAGCACCCCTGCTAGGATCTCGAATTCCTCACTGTTGCCATCTGGGGTTACCACTCTGGCTCTTGTGCCCCTTAACATGGCCTCTATGGCCCGGAGTAGGTTAGGAGGGACCCCGTAGGCCTTAAAGGATTAACATGGTAATTCAATATAACACTTTCCAGATATCTTTAGGCAACAACAAAACAAATGTGTTTAACTATTTCAGAATTCATCCATAAAAATTATTTTAAAATATGTTTTTATAGGTCTGAATCTGCCACTCAAAAAGTTCACTCACTCAAAACTGGGCGTGATTCATTACAACTGATTGACAGTTCTGTGAGCAAATGACCAACTGGAATCATTATGATTGACAGACGTGTGCCCCGTTACCATAGCTACCACCGCTCCGAGCTAGACAACACGAGCTAGATCGCACAACAGCCAGATCAATAGCCATTTTTCGAGCTGCTAACCAGGAACATTTACAAAGTCCTTAATATTATATTAACCCCCAAACATTATAAAGATACACGCTACCTAACAGTCCGTATCCTCGAATTTGCATTAGGCCTATTTGGGAAAAGTACGATAAAAGTATAACGACGACACGTCTCCCCCACGACACAGAGGAAAAAGCACCCTGCAGCCGGCCACGCAAGCTTGGAGGCTTGGGCTATTACGCCCGGCTCACACGCTTGCGTTTGATGCGTCAACTTTGACGGATGCCATTCACTTTCGCTGCCGCACGCAACAACAACCAATCACATTGTCCAAAACTGCGCTCGCAACAGCCGAGTATATTCTCCGAACCTGCTAGCGCAAACTATTTTGAAAACCCACCCGGCTTTTCGTTTAGTGCTGTCATGGATGCTAATCTGGTCGAACGTGTGGCGATCGTTTATGCATTGTGGTTGAGGCAACGTGAACATGGTGCCCGCAGGTATTGGGTACATCCTATCCTGAAAACAAACAATTCAAACAGCGATTGTCCTCCATCTTGGTATCGAAAAATGTGAAAATCCCGCCTTGCGATGACGTCTTTCTCCGTCAAGACATCTGATTGGTCGGCAGCTCCGGCAACGCATCTGAAAGTTGAAAATGTTTTAACTTTCGACGCTAGCAACGCAGGCAACGCAACGCACCGGGACAACAACGGAACCAGAATGCCATTCGGCTGCAGCCATTGAAAGTGAATGGCATCCGTCAAAGTTGACGCATCAAACGCAAGCGTGTGAGCCCCCCGTTAGACTAACGTTATAGCTTTCAGCCAGCTACGAACAGTACCTATTTAGTCAAATAATTGCAATTGTGGTTCTTGCCAGAAGACAGATCATTTGCGCTGTGAAACCGACATAACATCCGCATTGTTCACCAGTCTAACGTTATTTATCTTAGTAGGTGTCCAACAAAGCCAGTTGAACACTGAAACGTTACTGTTCTGGGTTCAACATCTGTCAGTTGTGGTGATGTAAGGAATCGAGCGGAATACCACTGCAATAACTGATTATTGGTCAGATCAATTAAATCATTATAGCTCATTTCACATACAAAGGCAACACAATACATTTTGCAGAAAGGGGCTGGGGATGTAGCCTACATATAGGCTAGCCTACTGATCCTACTAATATGTGGCAGACTGCATGCGTAGCGCAGCGATTCAACATAATCGATGAGTTTGGAGACAGAGGGCCGTGCACCATGACTCCATGAGCGCAGCGGTCAAGGGGTAGCCTACTCCGGAGTCTGGAGACTAACAGGTCATGCAGTCAATATATCTCGTTTTGAATGTTATTGTAATGCCCTCTGGTTATAATAGAATATCGCTACTGGAGCTGTTTAATCCCAAAATGCGCAATGCTTCCTGAAGTTGGGTCGGATCGAGGTGCTGGGATGATCAACATTATGTGGAGCAGATGCCACAGTGATGATAAGCCTTACACAACTTTCAGAATGTTTTGCAGAATTACAATTATTTGGAGTTGTAAATTATGAAAGGAACATAATAACTTGACTTAATATCTTCACCTCCACCCACCCTGAAATGTAGTCATAATTTTAGCACAGTAGCCTCTATATGCGCATCACAACGCTGCAATACAAGACATTAGGACAAACGATTCAGTACACAGCAGGTGTGTTTGATCAAGTTAAGATCTCAATGTGAGAATAAATAAATGACAAAAACCCGCACGGGTAGGACTACGTCTTTATTTTCCGAGGTAATTGTTGCGCATACAACATGACATTAAATTAAGACATAGGCTACTTTCTCATAAAACAGGGCGGTGTTGTAACATATTTATAATATCATTAGTGACATTGGCTGCAACCTGTCCTCCAGGACCGGCACACCTCCAGAGCCCTGAAGTGCGGGACCTGGACCTCCCGAGTCCCAGTATTGGAAATGTAGTGATCTGGCTACAAGAAAAGGGGGCAAATTATAAAAGCGATTAGTAATAGCATCGTTATTTTGCATATGCAAAACAGCATACATTACAACAATAGGCTATTTATCAGTAAGTCTACATTATATCGAATTAAGTTTGAGCGAGAGATAATCGGGAGATTCTTGTGGAGACAAACTGACTTATATCCAATTTTGACTTCGTAACGTTGCCTATTGTATTGGCCTATACAACAAAGCACGCTCACAACAGTTATGGTAGGCTATCGCTTCGGAAACCTTACAGCACAGTTTGCACCTGGTGCAAGTAGATTTTATGCCAGGGAAGGGTACAGTATGGTGCGCTGTGTTTCTGCCATTGCACTGGAGGGCTAACGTTACCAAAAGCAAATGCATTGAGAGCTAACGTTAGCATGCTAGGATAATTAACACAGCTAGCTGACATTCCAAACATTAGGCTAGCTAACGTCAACATGCTGGATAAAGACAAATAGCTAGCTGGATCAGACAGCTTTTTAAAAACTACAGCTAACGTTATGGTTCGTTTATCTAACATTAGCTAGGTTGGCTACTCAGACATGGAGATCATGGTAAAAACTTCCCAATATGTATGACAACCACAAATACAATTAGGCCTAAACGTACAAATTATATAAAATTAAGAGACTGCAACTATTCAATTATTCTCAAGATGAGAAAGGGTTCAGAGCTGCCTTACCATGTTGGATAGATGGTGAAAAGGCGCAAAGACAGCAGGTGCGGGAGGCAGACAGGTTTCTGTTGGAGGCGGGTGCAGGGGAGTGGAGGCGGGATTTTCAAACTTTAGGGTGACGTCAACAAAGGGAAAAACGTCACGAATTCAGAGTATTTTTACCCCGAGTCAAATTGGACTGAAAATGTTACGCTTCCAGTTTCTCAAAAACGACAAAACGGATATATTTAATGTTTTTATTGTGTTTCTTCAATGTCCTATTGTGCAAATAGCACGTTCAAACTCAAAAAAAAGTGAAAATTACCATGTTAATCCTTTAAGGATTTTCACCATCACGCCTCTGTGTATTGAGTCAAATGCTTTTTTGAAATCAATAAAACACAGGACTGCTGTTAGGTTGTTTTTCTTCACCTCCTCAATGATCCTCCTTAAGGCCAGGATGTGGGCTACGGTGGTCCTTCCTTTTCTGAAGCCATTTTGGTTGCCCCTCAGGTGAAGGTCAATAGCATCTCGAATCCGGTTTAGTATCAGGTGGTTGTACATTTTCGCTATGACACATGTCAGGCTAATGCCACAATAGTTTTCTGGCTTAGACAGATCTCCAGATTTTGGCACCGGGATGATGTTGGAGAGGGACCATATATATATCAGGCTTGATGTTTTTTCTCAGAGCTTGGTGGCAGATCTCCAACATGATGTTGTCGAGATCACAGTTCTTAGGGACCTCTGGGGGGATGCCATCCGGCCCAGCCCTTTTCCCTTGCTTCAGAGCAGACTTTGCTGTGGCAAACTCCTTAGCTGTAAAGAGGCCGTCGTCAATCACAAGATTTGTGAGGACTGCAGGTATTTCTTCCTCAGCTCCTTCCACTGTCGGGTGTGTGCCTAGGAGATCCCGGAAGTGGGTGAACCAGGAGGCCACTCTCTCCTCTGGGCTGCAGCCTGCTAGTTGTCCCTTCCTCGACCTCTTGCGCCCACTCATCTCATTTATGACCTTCCATGACTCCTTGTACTGTCGTTCGCCATGCACCGCCTCCACCTTCCTCACCTTCTCCATCAGCTCTTCCCCTTTGATCCTGTCGTAGGTGTTAAACAGCTGCTGTTTGGCCTCGTTCAACACCTCCCGACTCTGTGGTCCACTCTTCCTCGAAGATTCTACGCGCCTCTTCCATCCGTGCCCGCGCCCTCATGACCTCCGGGTGCTTGGATCTGGGGGAGGCTCTGAATCTCCCCTTTGTCGGCACCCACCTGCTTGTTGCCTCCTCGTTAGCAGCGAGAAACTGCCCATATGTTGTCTGAGGCTTTTCCTCATCGGCCTGCAGTTGTAAGCGGCTTCTCACCTCCGCCATGTAGCTGGCCTGGAGGTCAGGGCTTCTTACGAAGGCCTCCCAGTCGGGCCGAGGCCTTGGGTGGTTCTTGGGGACCCTCACGCTCAGACGCAGCCTCACAGAGACCACACGGTGGTCGGAGCCTACAGAGTCGAACGTACTGTACAACTCTGCATTGAGGATAGACGTCCTCCATTTCCTTCTAACCAGTATGTAGTCCAGCTGACGTAGCATACCGGTAGCTCGGTCCTGGAATGTCCATCTCTTGCCCATTCTCTTAGGGAACAAGGTGTTGGTGGCCAGGAGCTCGTGTTCCGTGAGCAGAGCAGTTAGATGTTCTCCGTTGCGATTTGTGGTGTTGTGGTATGTGAAGGGTGCATCTTCTGGTTCGAGCCTGGCATTGAAGTCCCCCATGATTATCAGGAAGTTGTGAGCCGGCACATGGTGGATCGCTGTGCTTAGGTCCTTGTAGAACTTCTCCACTTCCTTAACTGGTGCTGCGTTGGTGGGAGAGTACACACTCATGACAGTTGTTACCGGGTTCCCCTCAAAGTCAGCGATAAGGATCCTGTCGGTGTGTTGTTGCACCCTACGAAGAGCTTTTTGTGCTTGAGGGCTCACCATTAGCCCCACGCCACCTGTGGCGGCCTGGGCATCATTCCGCCATGCAGATGAGGTGATGAACGAACATTCCCCCACTCTGCGGTATACAATTGGCTGGTCAGTGTGCACTCTCCTGTGCTCCTGGACTCCCAGGATCTCCACTCCCCTCTCACCAACACAGTGCGCTAGTTCCTCTAGCCGTGTCTCCTCCCTTACTGTGTTTGCGTTGAAGGTTCCCATAATAAATGGTCTCCTACAATGCAATAGTGCATTGGACAGTGGGCTGTGGTCAGACTGAACCCTTCCTCTCCAATGGAGAGGGTTTGGGGTCCAGTTGTCATAGTGTCCCCGAGGGAGGACCAGCACCACCATCCGCTGCTTAGTTCCTGTGGACTCCCGCCGCTGGAAGTATAGGATTCTCGATGATCGGTGTCTCCATTGTCAGGCTTTACAATGCTAGTTAAGGACTGTGGGGCGCAACTCCTCACAGCCCTACTCTGGACGTTTTGGGCTTAAAGCCCTCATCCGCCCTTGCTCCACACCTCCAGATGGTATACGGTGCGGAGCCAGGCGCGAGCAGCACCTGTGGTTTTTGTTCCGACTTACCTTCTCCTAGATGGGTTGCCTACCATGGCTATGAGCCCCATCTGCCCATGCTATTTGCCCATAGCTGGGACAGTGGTTGGCAGGAGCCAGGGCGTGTCCACGGGTGGGCCTGTGCGCCTTGCCTCTGGGGCCCACTGTTGCTCCGAGATCCCCTACAGTGTAGCCTGGGACTGTGAGGTACCCAGTTACCATGTGTGGCCACGGGGAGGCACTGTAGGAGTCTAGGGGGTGGAGTGGCTTTGTACCGGCAGAAGGAGACTTATGCACCTGACTCCTCTTTTCACCCTCAGTGAGGAGGGCTAGCCGGCGGCGGTAGCTGAAAGCAGAGTAGCAAGCAGAAGCAGCATGCAGCATGCACTAACTACAAGCACTACTACCACAGATCTACTGCACTACGCATCACACAACCCTGGACAGTAATGCACACACAATCATACTGTAAAATGCCTTCATACAACTGGCATGTCTGTGGTTGATGCAAGTGCATCAGAGCTCATCAAGAGTGGTACTTTGCCTTCTTTTTTGGACCATAGAGATGAATAGCATATTTTCTTGCAACCGGTGGAGCCTCTGGAAGGCAATCAGTCAAGCCAAAGGTCCTCAGATCCTGAAGCTCATTTATGTGCTTGTCAAGTTTATTGAAAGCTGTGGATTTACCTATTTTTATGAAGGTCTATCTCACATCAACCACAGACATGCCAGTCTCACATCTGCCTCCCACTGAAGATGCTTTTGAACAGCACGTCCTATGGGCGATGTATCAAACTGGCATATGGTGCCACAGTCATGTTGCTAAACCCCTCCTTTGGAATCCAGTTGGAAAAGGTTGGATACTAAAATATGATGTATCACTACAGCCAGTCCTTTTCAAAAAGGAGCCTGCACCGAAAGCTGTGAGAGATCTCAACCATTATTCTCTCTATTGCAATGATACAGATTGCAATAAAACAAGAAAGTGCCAGTGTCTGTCTGTGGGATTGCACTGCACATAATATTGCTCCTGCACTTCCATAGACTGTCCTAATGCTAGTGACTGATTCACCCCCCTGGAAAACAATTTGACCAGTAATTATTCAGTTCCTCCCCCATTGCTCAAATAGTTTGTTGATTTCTAAATATCACAAAAAGTAAAAAAAAAATTTAAACTGAGAATAAGCACTTGATTCATGATTTTTCAAGAATGGCACAGAAAAAGTAGTGTATTCCACTGTGTGTACTTAACCCATACTGCACTTTAAGTCTGACTACCATATAGAAGGCTGCCAATATAACAATATTGGTCATTCCTGCTGCATTAAGGTGTATGAGATATAACCTGATCATCTATAGATTTAATATGAATATGAAGTGGGTGAAAACATGGTATCAAATTGTATTCCCTGTTATTAAGCAGGCATTTTACAGTATTATTAGACCAGGATTAGAAGTAACTCAGAAAAAAAAAATGTTGACGTATCTGTCTGTAACATGGCCTAGTGGTCTATAAAAGCCTGCTGATTCACAATACAATAATATTGTGACACTTTGGTTGGTTTGGGGTGTTAGGGTTCTACCTGTAGACAATCTGTGGAAATATAAAGTAAATCCAACCGGTAGATGGGAAATGATGCAGGATTACCTTGGAACTCCTTTTTCAGGGCAGGCCTGGAGTATTTGGCTCTTTTTTGCAAATGTGGTGAATCACTTTATTGAAGAATTTCATGGCTTTTTCAAAACAAGTAAAAAGTCTGATCATTCATTTAATGAAGGGGATAAGTCAAAGTTATGAAAAAATTAGGTGGTTCCATCCCTGATACAAGAGTAGGACCAGGATTAAAAGTGAATATTCGTCATACAAAATAACTTTTTGCTCTTTCCGACTATAATAAGGCCTTATATAGAAGGCTGCTGATTCAAAATAGAATTAAATATTGGCATCCTGGTTGCTTTGGGAGGTAGGGACACTACCTGTAGACCATCTGTGCAAGTATGATGTTAAAACAACCATCTGGTAGAAAAGGACAAAGGATTATCTTGGAATTCCCTCTTTCAGGTTAGGCGTTTTTTGCACTTTTTTGGCCTATGGGGTAAGTCACTTCATGGATGAATTTCATGACTTTTGCAGTGAAAGTAAAACTTGGGACGATCCATTTCATGAAGGGGACATATTAAAGATATGAAAAAACAATGTCTCGTTTTGTTCTACCTTGGGGAGGGGTATCTCAAAAACTAAGGCTCTTTTTGAGGGTTGGTTCCTCCACTAATAAGCCAGGGAATGGGAATTGGGGTACAGTTACATTCACATAGAGACCTGTTTAGTTCTCAGAATATTTTTAAATTCTTGATGTTTCTGTTGATTCTAGTCTAGATCCAATGATAAACGAATGAACTCAATTCATGATTTTGGGCAAGAATTTACAATCCCAGCACAGGGGGGACAGTGATTGTAACAATTGGCTTTTTGGATCATTTTTAATTAAAGAGCGACATGGTCATAGTTTTTACTTACGAAGAACTTTACTTCATACAACTTTCCTCCTTCGATTTCCAGGATATTTTGGATACCTCTGATGTCCGTAAGCTGCCATTCCCCCAATGTCTGAAACACCTTGTGGGATTGTTTGAGCATTTCCTCCACTGGCACTGTCAGGACCGCCCTCATATCCTCAGCTATAGGACAACAGTTCATAGTTCTTGCTCAGTTCATACACATTTCAGAAAGGCTTTGAACACATACTATATCTATACTATACTAAGTACAGTTCCATCAGTGTTGCATGAGATCTGCTGAAATGTTGATTTGACAAATTTGTTCAACTTTTTAAATATGTTTTGTTGTTCGTGCTAAATAGAATTTCAGGTTCTGTATCTTTTCATTGTGAACATGTCTTTAGTCTCACCGTAGTGCATGAAGGAGCCAAAAGTGAGAGAGCAGTTCTGGGTGTCGAAGGGGAAGTTGTAGATCTTCAGGTTGCAGGCGCTGACCACGCGAAGCGGCCTGTGGTCAAACACGTGCCCTTTGTTGTCCAAGTAAACATAAGGAGCATCTGGAGACTTGTGCTCATCCATACTGACAATACAACAGGCACAGACAAACAAACACAACAGACACTTTAGGCTACTTGTCAAGTCTGTTAGCATAAGATAACTTATTCAAGTAACAAAATACATAATCATATACACCATCTAACGAGATAACAAAAATATCGTCGGATGATCTCAAAAACGTAGGCTACAGCCTTTAGACAAAACTTGTTTGTGTGTAGGCTATTGGGTTTGACTCAACAAACCATTCGTTTAGGAATGGCTATTGCAGAGAGGACATCGAATTGTGTCTGTCAGTTCTGTTAATACATCCATGCTGTCAGGCTACTAGCCTAGCTTTGTTTCGATGACTGGCTTAGAAGACATGCAACCGCTTGACTGTAAATTGCGCATGGATGGCAGTCAAATCAAACAAGCTTGACATTTATTTGGAAACAGCAAGCAACCTGTTTGATGGTATTTTTGATGGTCAGTTGATATATGTTTGCCCATATTACCTAACTTAACATGGCTTGACTTGCTACTGTATACCACCACTCGCCCGCAACAAACCTGGACTGCTGTTGCAACACCCCTCCTCCTCCCCCTGTAACCTGTTCATATTCAAATTAACTGGATGGATGTGTTTCATAGCCAGTAGGCTATGCTAATGGATGTGGGGGAGGGGGTTGCTACTAACATTAGCAAGTTCCAGGCTTTTTTGGCTGATTGAAAGAGGCCAGACCTGATTTCGACCATGACCAGGCCAGACCTGACTAGCATGTACGAAATGTAGGCTACTGCATTTACTGTGCAACATCAACTGTTCAACTGTCAAAACAAATTGCCAACAAACTGATTATGCCAGGTATTGGCATACTGGCCAGTTATTTTTCCACACATACTGTAGAATAGCCTACAGAAACGAACTATTATTAGGCCTATACAACTACAGCAGCCTAATAGCCTACATTTGATTGTTGTTATAGGCCTACCGTAAAACATTCATTTAAAAGCCGAGTCCCCAATAGACACCTGTCCCTTTTACTTGCTGGGTTTGGCTACACGTTTTGATAAAGGCCGGTCTCAATTAGAAGCCGTGTTAGCTCAGGCCAGACAGGGAGAGTTGGTTGAAGTCAGAGAAGAGGAGAACGATGAGGAGGAAGAGTTGAACAACGAACTGGTAGTTTAGGAGGACGATGATGAGGAAGATGGTGATGAGTAGGCTAGGACATCTTAGCATATAGCCTATTATCTGCTTCGCCTACTGTGTTCAGTTCAATTATTTGTTAGGTAGGCTATCGTTAATGCAAATATGTAACCGGTAGCCTACAGCATTCAGCAATGTGCCATTGTTGCTTAAGACGCTATAACATAGCTAGCCCAATGCTTTACGAGTTTTGTCTATCAGTTTCCTTTTTTTCAGGCAGCTGGATTGTTAACATCTTTTTCAGACGAAATAAATTCCGGTAGGCTTGATAACCTTTTTCGGCTTTCATCCTTTCTAGGCCAGTACCTATTTGCATGAGGTTGGCCTAGCCTACTGTAGATACGCTGTCTCGAAGCCAGATCAAATTAATGATTCATAATTTATGTTTTTCGATAGCCTAATTTTTACACAGATAATATCGTTTAGTGCTATTTATTGATTGTATATCGTAGTGTCGTTACTCTGACTGTAACGTTGAAAAGTGTCCAGTGCGCATTCCCTGCTTTCAAAATAATCTGGAATCCAAGTGTAGTACATTTTGACCAGTATAATCACAAGTTATATAGTGAATTTCAAACGCACACACATAGGCATATTGGAGGGATGGAAAAATACAGACAGGCCTAAGTTGAAGAACATTGGGGATTTTCCAGTTGCTGTGGCAGACTGGCGCCACCTATATTTTACTAAGTGCTTCTTATCTAAATTATATGACATTAAGTGCCTTTTAGAAAAATCCATATATTCACTATTGCCACCTATTTTACATTTAGTGGCTTTTAGTAAAACCTATATATTCACTAGGCGTCAAGTTTCTGACTATAGGATTAGGTGTCTCACAGCAGAGCGCTGGTTTTCATAGTCAACCCACAAACACACACACCGTCACACAAACAGGGCACACAAGATCTGTTTAACTGAGCCATTAAACTGTCTAACTTTAGACAAGGTAACGAAGAACAGGACAATTTTGGGTAACACCTCTTTTCATATAACCAAGAGCGATACGCTGTGTCAAGTCAGTTCATCCTAGACCATTGGCGAGTGAACTCATCACAACTGCATTGTGATTTTTGATGCCAGAGATTCAATAAAAGTATTGAAACTGGCATCGACGGATCTGATTCTTCTTCCTTACAACCAGAAACGAAATAGACTACATTTTTGCCGCTGCGAGCAGGGTCTGGTGAATTGATTGATTAATTGTCACTTAGGTGCGCCGGCAAACACGGGGGCAAAAGTTTGGTCTGGCCAGCCAAAAGAAAGGTAAGCTTTATTTTTTCTCATCATTTGCCCCGTGGGCGCCAGCTCGCCGTGGGACTGGTTTCAATCAACCAGATCTAAGAACTAAATTGATACTTCTGGGAGGTAAGGGAGTCGTTTCACATCTGCTAAATTCAATTATTAATGTGTTGGAGATACATTGAAGTATCCTGCCCTTCTTTGAGAGAATTGAAGGGTCCTGTGTTTCTGTTAGTTGGAGATACATTGAAGTATCTCGCCCTAACCTTGAGAGAATCGTTGAGGTTATATGTGTTTGTGTGTCCTTGGCTTTGAGAGTATTGCTGAGTTATATCTGTTTGTGTGTCCTTGGCTTTGAGAGTATTGCTGAGTTATATCTGTTTGTGTCCTTGGCTTTGAGAGTATTGCTGAGTTATATCTGTTTGTGTGTCCTTGGCTTTGAGAGTATTGCTGAGTTATATCTGTTTGCTGAGTTATATCTGTTTGTGTCCTTGGCTTTGAGAGTATTGCTGAGCTCTGTTTGTGTGTCACCTAATGATGAGAGAATTGTTAGGTTAATTTGTGTGTGTCAGAAGACAACGCATGGCGTGTTTAAAGTAAGAATAATGGATGGTCCATTATTGGTGACAGCGCAGGATGCGCTGTCCATTTTTAATGTCTGTTGAATTTTCAGTTGTGTCAAATTAGTCTAGATAGGGACAAAAAGATAGGGCCTAGATACTTACTGCAGTTTCTGAGAAGCAAGTTGGTGTACATTTGTGATGTGTTGGTGATATCTAGTGGACAATTGGGGGAATAGGTCTAAATGAGAAAATTAGTGTGTGTGTCTAGACTGGGTATGTGTTTAAGTGTTGTTTTGGCGTTGGTGAGAAGTAATGGAGTTGTTGTGTGTCTTGTCTTTATTGTAATACCGGTAAATATATAAGTTTTGTGTTTGGGTTTTTGGTATTATTCATAACAGTATAATAGGAGTATAATAATGATTGTATAAAGGAATAAAAGGCTATAGGTTATTGTTGTGAGTCTGGTTCTCCTACACTGTCAATCTGAAATAAGCATATACATACGTTCGACAATAGTCCTTGTTATTTCATTTTTCAAAAAGCTAAACCGGTATCTTTTCTCTGCATGCATTGAAATTGTGTCACAAGTGCTCACACCTCTCCATGCACCGTAATGAGTTTGAAAGAGCTGATCCACAGCCTACTGGAGAGCCTCTCTGGCCTCTGTGCAGCTGCCATTGAAGTGTCTTAGCTGGTCTCCCCTTACCCCAGGCATTTATTTAGAAAGGTGCCATAATCTCTTCTTCCAGAGAGTCTCATTTGATCACATGCAAGCTTTACCACTGGAGTTGGTGTTAATTTTTGTGTATAATAGGTAGCAAGTTACGCACAGCAAGCTGCACATAATGCATAGAACATATGGATGGAATGCAAATCACAACTTCAGTCAGTGTATTTGTTGATAAGGTTATAATTGGCCTCATTGAATGCAATTCTGTAAAGCCTATACCTATGAAAAGGAAACTGTTGAAAAGTAAGCCGTTGAAACAAAGTTGGGATTTCAAAGTTGATTCACCTTTCAAATTCAACACAAATTCATCAGGGTTGTAGTGTTGGTTCTAAGACCTTAATTCACCCATGTTGAAAAGTCAGCCGTTGAAACAAAGTTGGTATTTCAAAGTTGATTCACCTTTCAAATGCAACACATATTCAACTGTGATGCAACGTTGATTCTGAGACCTTAATTCACCCACGTTAAAGAGTAAGATGTTGGAACAACATCGCAATATCAACGTTAATTCACCTTTCAAAATCTAAACCTAATCCAACATTGATTCACGTCATCACATGACGTTGAATCACCTGTTAATCAACGTTGAAATGCCAGCTGGGCTATTTTCCTAGGACATAACCAACTATTTTATAAGTGTATACAGACCTTGAGGGGCGACTGTACCATCGTTGTTACCTTGTAATAATAATAGCCTACTACAAATAAAATAGTCTTTCCTTCTTGAAGACGTAGAATCCTTTCCATGTCCTTCCGACAGCAGGGACACAGAATCAAACCCGCACCCCTTGAATTACAAGTCTGCAACACTATCAATTGAGCCGTTGGGCAGTCATGGTAGTGTGTGCTTTGAATCGAATAAGTCTATCATGAGTTGGTAAATACGGGTTGAAACTAATTAGTCTTTGCTAGTTTAGCGCTATATATTGATTGTATATCGTAGTGTTGTTACTGCATACTGACTGCATCAAAAATAGGGGTTGAAAATGTGGGATTTGTGAGTTTCCAGGTTTGAATCTAAATAGCCTAATGAATGAAGTCCGATCAGTTGGTAAAATGATAGCCCTTTAAATAACCAATTTTATGTCGACTACTGTCTCTGCTGTAGCTAATCCAAAAGAGCAGTTTGCAATTCAGTCTGGTCAAACAGCGAAACGTAGCCTACATTAGTCTAAGCAACGGCAACCGTTTGTCAGACAAGCCTAGTACTGTAGCCTCACTGTAGCAGTGCTTTACTGCCCCTCGTGGTTGCAGGTTGTAATATGTTTTTTTTTACCGCCGCTGCTGCCAACACTGTATACCTGCAGACACGGGAGTAGCCTATACTTCTCATGACTGTATAACTGTAAACCTAGTTTTCCTCCATTTCCTTTCAGCTGCCCGACATTGCCTCCTAATTTCATCAACACTGCTATTATTCAACCATGGGGAGATTCAGTCAGCTGAACTCTTTTTTTCCCTTTAATGTTGTTGAAGCGTTGGAGGTGATTGTAGATTGGGAGAAGTGTGGTGTTTAGGGATGGGGGGGTGTACTCCGGAGTCGGAGTGTGGGGGGGAGGACTCCGAATTTAAGGGGAGCACAGTGTAGGTGGTGCTTCACGAAAGCCGCAGATGGGCAACGATGTAGGCCTACTTCTCATCAAACTAAATACCAAGAAAACCGAGGTTATCACCCACAACATCCTCCCGGGCCATCCACCTCTAACACCAACAGGAAGCACTGCTCTAAGGGACTTCAATGACTTAAAATACCTGGACTCATGGGTCAACTCATCCAAGCAACACCTTGCGTGGAGGGCCCTGAACGGCCTGGACAGTGTGTGGACAAATCAAACTCAGCTTCTTCTATGCAACAGTAGAGTCTGTTCTCCTGGCTGGGAATGCTGGACCCTGAAGCCCACCCTGTGTACTGTTCATCAATAAGAGCAAGCATATGTAACCTGTGGGACGCTAGGACCCTGCAGCTTGTTTGGACCTGCCAGGGGCACCACCTCCTTAATAAACCGTCACTTGACCTCTCACATCAAAAAAGACAGACCGATTTCCCTTCTACACTTTCTAAAAGAAACACTTGAACCACCAAAGCTTTAACCAACTGTCTTTGTATCTCCACCAGAACAACCTCCTGGACCCCAACCAGTCCAGGTTCAAGGTTGGCCCGTCACTCCGAGTCCCCTGCGGTCGATCGACATGGTCATAGCTCTTTCCTTTCCTGGCCCTGCAGTGGTGGAACAAACTGCCTACTGACGTCAGGACAGCAGAGTCGCTGCCCATCTTTCGCCACAGGCTCAAAACTCACCTGTTCAAGAAGTACTACCAGGATCCTCCCTCTTAAGCATCGTATCCATATTTTCCTACTCTCGTGGGCCGTCAACGCTCAACATTTCTGATTGGTTCAGCGTTGCCATCCCACCCACAAAGTACCTTTCCCCGGCAAGAGTACCTCACCAAAGGGGACTTTCTGGGGGTATTTAGTTCCCTGGTACTTTCCCCTTTGACCCTGGTTCTTGTGGTGTGTACACAGCTAGTACCCCCAAAGGTTCCTAGTTCCTGAGCAAAAGTACTGCAGTGGGAAAGCGCCTATTAAATGTTGAGTTCATGCAGTCATGTCCAGTCTCTGTATGTTCATACAGTATATCAAGTCTTTCGGTCATATGAAAGTGCCCACTGACATTGTTGGCTCTCAGATTCCTAATGTTGAAACAAAATAATGTGGTAGTGAGGGAACTGGAGTCCAAATGTCGGAACATGAATGTAATAGTGAGTGAACTGAGTTGGGAAAAATACTGAGTTTTTGTTCAAAAGATTGAACTTTGGCAAGTGTATTGCTCAGCAAGTTTTGTGATTGAAATGTTTTCAGAAACACAAAACAACATTGCTACTGTAACTACAAAATAGAGCTCCCTTGTTATGAACCTCAGTACTTGCATACTTTATTTTATAGGCCTACATTATTTTAATGTTCATCTTTACAAAGGGTGTGAAAACCTACAGTATACATATAACGGTACCTATAGCTGTAATTGTACACCTACAGTATATAATGTGACAAGGACCCAGTCGACACAAAAGGAGACAACTTACAACTCGGAAATACTGATGTCTGGAATCCACAGCTTATCTCGTGGGATGGAGATCCTGTCAGTTCCACACTGCTTCTTGTCCCAGCTGAGACCCTCTATGTTCCACTGCTACAGAAGAACACAGTGTCAGAGCATCGCAGTGGGATCCTGGGGACGACCCTCTGCTGACCCTGCTCCCATATCAACCCCTTATACCCTTACATTATAAACTTAACTCATCTGACTCCTGTTATGGAACGGCCCGTCCTATGGGTCTTGTTTCTGTAACACCATGTGTAGTACACAAATAAACAGAGATTGTCAAACTTGATCTGACACAAAATATTTTTTAAAGGGGGTCATTTTGGTTCCAAAATTATTTGTATTAGTTGGAATGTTTTGGCTGCAGAATGTTTGGTGCCAGCATGGAGGGTGATGAGTGTCCTGAGGGAAGACAGAATGATGGTATCCTTATCTGAACTTACTAGGACTTGACTGTGTCCTTATCTGAACTTACTAGGACTTGACTGTCCTTATCTGAACTTACTAGGACTTGACTGGGTCCTTATCTGAACTTAATAGGACTTCAGGGAAAGACAGAATGACTGTATCCTTATCTGAACTTACTAGGACTTGACTGTATCCTTATCTGAACTTACTAGGATTTGACTGTGTCCTTATCTGAACTTACTAGGACTTATCTGAACTAACTAGGACTTGACTGTGTCCTTATCTGAACTTACTAGGACTTGACTGGATCCTTATCTGAACTTACTAGGACTTGACTGTGTTCTTATCTGAACTTACTAGGACTTGACTGTGTCCTTATCTGAACTTACTAGGACTTGACTGTGTCCTTATCTGAACTTACTAGGACTTGACTGTGTCCTTATCTGAACTTGACTGTGTACTTATCTGAACTTACTAGGACTTGACTGGATCATTATCTGAACTTACTAGGACTTGACTGGGTCCTTCTCTGAACTTACTAGGACTTGACTGTATCCTTATCTGAACTTACTTGGACTTGACTGTGTCCTTATCGGAACTTACTAGGACTTGACTGTATCCTTATCTGAACTTACTAGGACTTGACTGTCCTTATCTGAACTTGACTGTGTCCTTATCTGAACTTACTAGGACTTGATTGGATCCTTATCTGAACTTACTAGGACTTGAGGGAAAGACAGAATGACTGGATCATTATCTGAACTTACTATGACTTGACTGTGTCCTTATCTGAACTTACTAGGACTTGACTGGGTCCTTATCTGAACTTACTAGGACTTGACTGTGTCCTTATCTGAACTTACTAGGACTTGACTGGGTCCTTATCTGAACTTACTAGGACTTCAGGGAAAGACAGAATGACTGTATCCTTATCTGAACTTACTAGGACTTGACTGGATCCTATCTGAACTTACTAGGACTTGACTGTGTCCATATCTGAACTTACGAGGACTTGACTGTGTCCTTATCTGAACTTACTAGGACTTGACTGTGTCCTTATCTGAACTTACTAGGACTTGACTGGGTCCTTCTCTGAACTTACTAGGGCTTGCCATATGAAGCTTGTGAGGGTCTGCGCCTTCTCGTTCTGGAAGAGAGACCCAATCATAGACACATATTTACCAAATCAAAAATGTACTGATGAATGATCTGCTTAATTCAATAAGCCAGATTTGATTTTGTCTCCTAAAGCCATTCATGATTCTCACATACCACTTCAATGACGCCCACCAGGCTGAACATGACACTGACGTTGGTTGGGGTGCCGAAGTTAAGCACAGGGCGAACGGATTTCATCTTGAACAAATCTCCCAGAGCAGCGACCAGGGACTCAGGACCAGGACGTGTGCAGTTCAGCACACCAGCAGCATTTAGATCAACTAAATATAATAGAAAATTAATATGATACAAACTTCATCTGTGTACTATTGCCCTTTTGGTACCGTTGATGTTACATAGCATTACTCACTCAAACAGAAATGATGAATTTAGATGAACAGGTAGCCTACTTACTAGGTCATAAATGGCTGAAAAATGGCTTAGAGGTGAACAATGATGAGGATAGAACCGATGAGAAAGGGTAGATGGGACTTTTTTGGATTGGAAGGGTCGTTTCCTTTTTATTGTATTGTATTATATATGATTGTTCTAATGTTGTGGATTAGTGGAATGCTAGATGTGTTGAGTTGTTTGTGTTGCCTGTAAACACACTTGCTGCTTGACACTCCCCCCTTCCAGCAAGGACCACAATGGAAATAGGCTGCGAGCTTTTTTGTGCTTCCTTGGCAGTTTTCATTTGAGCAATAATGTGGGTATGAATTTGTTTCCGATACACTGTTGTCTTTTTAAACAAGTGTCAAATAAAATCAATTAATCAGTCATAGCCTACTTCTAAATTCTTAGTTTCTGTTTGAGTAAGTTTTAGTGTAGAAAGAAATAAAGAAATAGAGTGCGAAAAAGTAGGAGTAAATTGTGGGAAATATCTGGTTATTGTATTACAAACCATACGGCATACTGTGGCAGTCATAACACATGGTCTATTTCTATATCTGTCCAATGAAGGTGAGTTTTATTTCGTTCTTACCCTGAAAAAGTGACAGACACATTAGAAGAAGGCCTCTCATCTTGTCCTGAACCTTCTGTCCAGTCGTTCTTTGAGTCCAAGTGAAGTCAAGAATTCTCACTATGTGGTATCCTGTCAAATTCAGCAGGTGTGCGTCTGAGCCGGTACTTCTTCACCTTGAGTCCCATCTGATTATTATGCCAACTGTGTATTTGGATAGTGTAGGCAAATTGATGTTAAATCAGTATCCTCCCAACGATTATTTGTATACTGTGTATTTGTAATACATTTGTCTGTATTTGTTTAAACAAGCCCTTCCCTAAAGCTTGTTTGACAATGTGCAGGCCAACACATTGTGTCAACTTGTCTGGTGCCACCACCTCAGAGGTGAGATCAGAAATACTGATCCCCCCGCTTGTCTTCTGTAGCTTCAAGGAAACGGGAGAAAACACGTCTCAGCTGAGAACGCTGCGGCAGCCCTCCAACACGTCTGTATGTGCATGTGTGATGTATAAAAGGATGAGCTGTTCAAATACCAGATACTTATGCAGTGTACATATAATGCACCCATGTATGTGGCTTTAATGGCTACTGTATGACTCATTAAATAATTTCCTTAATGACACTCAGTGGCAGGTCAGGCTTTTTTTATAGCATTGAGTATTTATCTCATCAGTTTGTAGATAATATGTAATATGACACATTTGTGTTAAGAGCTTGTACAGTTTCTTTCTTCTCTGACTGTGGTGTAAGAAGCCCAGAGGAGTCGAAGATATACTTTTAGAGGCTCTTATACCGACAGAACAGATCCTACACCAGGTAATACACAGTACAGTGCACCACTTAATCCAAACACACCCAACGCCTGTCTAACAACACCCTGAACACAACACCCTGAACATACCCTGAACACAACACCCTGAACACACACTGAACACACCCTGAACACAACACCCTGAACACAACACCCTGAACACAACACCCCGAACACACCCCGAACACACCCTGAACACACCCTGAAAACAACACCCTGAAAACAACACTCTGAACACAACACCCTGAACACAACACCCTGAACACACCCTGAACACACCTTGAACACAACACCCTGATCACACCACCCTGAACACACCCTGAACACAACACCCTGAACACAACACCCTGAACACACCACCCTGAACAAAACACCCTGAACACACCTTGAACACAACACCCTGAACACACCCTGAACACAACACCCCGAACACACCCTGAACACACCCTGAATAAACACTCTGAACACACCCTGAACACAACACCCTGAACACACCTTGAACACACCTTGAACACAACACCCTGATCTCACCACCCTGAACACAACACCCTGAACACACCTTGAACACAACACCCTGAACACAACACCCCGAACACACCCTGAACACACCCTGAATAAACACTCTGAACACACCCTGAACACAACACCCTGAACACACCTTAAACACCCTGAACACACCACCCTGATCACACCTTGAACACAACACCCTGAACACACCCTGAACACAACACACCCTGAACACACCCTGAAAACAACACTCTGAACCAGGGTTTCCGTTAGCCGGTAATTACCGGTTTTTGTCCGGAAAAATCCGTTGAAGTCCGATATATTAAAATCTCTCCGGTCATAATGTCCGGACAAAATAATTCCCCCTAATTGTATAAGGCCTACAATAGGCTAAAATTTAATTTCCATATATTATGATTCCTTTTGAATATAAAAAAATGAATAGGCCAATTCATTTTGTTCCGTTAATGTGTAGGCTATTGGCTAGTAGGCCTATGCGAAGAAAAAACAGCCTATAAGATAAACCTGCCTATAGGCTAGCGGGCCACCATAGCAAGCGAGACCATAGCCTGATCGAGGTACGGAGCTTGAGGCGAAAATGGAAAGGCCTATTAATATCGAATGGAAATTAGCCTATGCACGTTGTAAGTTCTTACACTTTATTTAAGTAGGCTATATTTATTTTCAGAGTTTTGTTATATTTTAGCCTATCTGATAAAAGGCTGAAATTAGACTATAGGCCTAGGCTTAGCCTATGAATTCCAATCAGCGCAGCCGTAGGCCTTAAAATAAAATGTTACGAGAAGCCTACATGTTGCTTAAAATATTTCTGTTTTGTGCAGTATAGAGCTCTGTCTCAATAACATCGGCGCGCGCACCCTGTCTCGTTGCTAGCCATGGTCACAATCGAAAAACCGAACGTACAACAGCCATCCCTTCACGCTGTAAATCTCTGCGAAATTCATCCGAATCCGAATTTTGCTGAGGGGATGGCTGTTGTATGTTCGGTGAAATTAGTACTGTTTACAAGTTACTGTTGTTTCGAAATGCAGAGGCGAAAGGACCTATGGTGTTTACAGGACGACTTCAGAGCTTGGTAAGCATAAACCACTTAATTCCTGAACTTGAAATCCACGTATATCATACTTTTTTAGAGTTTTTCGATTGTGACCATAGCTAGCAACAAGCCAGGGTGCGCGTGCCGACGTTATTGACACAGAACTCTGTACTGCTCAAAAGACAAATATTTTAACCTGTACTAGTCAGATACTTGCCAGGGAAGCCAGGAATAGGGCTTAAAAAGAAATTCAGTGTCCTTATCCTTTAATTGTAAATTATTTGTTCAACATTTAATAATGTTAGTAAATGTGTAGTAACACATTTGTAAATTATGCTAGTTAATCGTCGATGGTTTATGACACATTATCAAGGTTACTTATAAATGTTTTGTTCAACGTCTAATGCTGTTAGTTAATGTTTAGTATCCCATTTGTAAATGATGGTAGTTTAACATTCACAAATGATCTGTCGATGATTTGTGACACATTATCAAGGTTACTTGTTCAACATTGAATAATGTTAGTTAATGTTTAGTAACACATTTGTAAATGCTTTCGAGAATACCTACCCCTTAATGTACTAGCCATGTGGTCATGTGTTTAACAAAGTACTTGTTAAGCATTCATAAAGAAATCTATAAATCATTTGTAGATGTTTTTGCATCCCCTAATCTAAAGGTGCAACTATTCATACAAATGATTACTACCCTTTTCCTCACCTGTTATGAATGATCTATAAATGTATTAAAGGGAGAATGCATGTTTAGCCCTGTTTTAAGGTTACTTATGATCATATACAATGGTTCAGATCAAAACGTTGACAAACTAGCACTTTTGAGAAAGTCTGATAATTGCTCCGTTGGTGTTCTGACATCAAATATGCCGCAAAGTATGAATCCTGTAGAGTTTTATTGATCATTTTATGAACTCCATTGACTTGTATTGACGCGACCGTTGTAGATACAGTATGTAGATCAATCCGCAGAGGGGATTCAGGAAGCAGAACTACTTACGGTAGCTATTGTTATTGTTTATGTTGGGCTACCTAGTTTGTGGAAGTTTACACACGTATGTGCTGCGACTAAATAGTTATATGCTGAATATTTATAAAAGCCTTTCCAGATGAACTAGAATCTTACTTTAAAGTAAGTAAGAGCAAATTATATGTCAGAACGCCAACTAACACCTCGTGAGTTTCTTGTCTTTGAAATTGACAATTAACATGTTTTTGGAATGATTTTTCACGGTGCCCACCCACATCCATTGTATGGCCAAAACGGTGGTAGAGCAATTATCAGACTATGGTAGAGCAATTATCTCAAAAGTGCTAGTTTTGCCAATGTTTTGATCTGAACCATTGTATATGATCGTAAGTAACCTTAAAACAGGGCTAAACATGCATTTTCCCTTTACTACTCCTTTAATTAATTATTTACTAGTCATTTACAAAGCTTTTTGCATCCCCTAATCTAAAGTTGCAACAAATAACAATCTATAAACATGAATTAACAGTTTATAAACATTAATTAAGAATCTATAAACATTATGACATTTTGTCTTGTAGGCTGCTTGGGGATCCATTTTCTTCTTTGTGTCTGGGACCAAAGGGGTACGAGCAGGACATCAAAAAGTGACAACAGAATGATGACAATATAATTTTATTTCCAATACAAGAACTCGCAGCGGTCACAATGTCACATTGTTCACACTGATGAAGCATCATCATGCCTCATCAAGGTATGTTTGACAGAAATTGTAACATTCTGAACTACAGCTGCTATTATATCTTTCTCAGAATTAATTTTTAGAAGAACCAGGCCAGGTCCAGCCTGGCTTATGTGTGTTGGCTGGCTTGTTTCTGTGAGGGCTGGTAGGACGGTAATGTCTGATAAATAAAGATGGGTCTTGTCACCTGGACACATCAGTTCCAATACTTCCAATGCTAATCCAGCACAATGAGAGTGGGATAGCCAGTTAGCTCATGGGCTCACAACAACTAGCTGCAGCTTCCATAACATTAATGGTAGCGGTCATTGGCTAAAGCAGTTACACTGATGATTCCTGTAATGTTAGCTATTTTGCTGCAATGGGTTCAACTTTTGTTTCTGGATAAAGGTCATGACTTGCTGTTCTGCACTTCCCTTTAGGTGGTGAATAAGTAGACCCAAAGTACAGTGGGTTATTTGGACATCTATTAGGATCTTGATATTATATTGATATGAAGATATGAAAGTAAAGGATTTGCCCTTAGAATTAAATTAAGCAATAAACCACGAGAGGCCGTGTGTTATAGTGATTTTATAACAGCTAGGGGGCGTTGTTAGGCACGACGCGAAGCGGAGTGTTCCATGGAAATCATCATTAACAGTATTCAGTTTATTGAGATCTTGTTTTGCTAAAAACGTCTCTTGTATGCACAAAATATCCGCGTTCTCCAAGAGCTGGTCAATAACAATACGCTGCGCTTTGTCCCCAGCACCATGTCCTATGCGCAAGCCACAAGGGTTATATATGACACAACTCTAATACCAGTCATAGGAGACACAGACATATCTACATTGCAGTCCCAATCTCAGACACAGGCACATTCCTTGTTACATCCACTGGACCTACGGTAGCCCTGGGTTTGCGCGCCTCAAAGAAACGCCTCACGAAAGTCCCTTCTGGCCACAGCTGCGGCTCATACATTTCACCCACCTCTTTGCATACGGCGGATATTTTGAATGAGCTTAACCGGGTTTGGACAGTGTCTATCTTTTCACAAGTGACATCACGGCCTAGTTTTTCAAGTCTAGTTCAGGTCAGTCTTTAAAGTCAGTCTTTGGGCGGCATAGGAGACTTCCCAGTGGCATTATATTGTTTACTGCTATTTCAGATTACTCAAATTTTATTTGCCTGACATGATACTGTTTGTTTAGCCTGCAGGACATGAGTGTCCTGGATGTGGCTGTCAACATTAAGGAGAACATTGAGGAGATCAATGATCAGAGGAACAGCATGTAAGTTAGTATAAGCCTGTTCAATGTGGTTCATTGGTTTATTTCATAATTGAGGTATCTAATGGGGATCCAATATATAATACTTAAATAGTACTCACAGCAAAGATCCTTTTTGCAAGATTCTTGGACCCATGTCCAAGCTGTGTTGCACTCCTGGGAACATTTCACCTTTGTCTGGGTGACAAAAAATGTGTTTGCACCACTGACATACTGACAGACCATCACATTGACACTTCTACAAATTAACACTTCAATGCTTGCTTACCCATGAGCGAGGAAATCTGCACATGGGAATCCATGCACACCTCAACCACTTTCAGCTCTGTGAGGAGCTGG
This sequence comes from Borostomias antarcticus, assembly GCF_949987555.1. Lineage (NCBI taxonomy): Eukaryota > Metazoa > Chordata > Actinopteri > Stomiiformes > Stomiidae > Borostomias > Borostomias antarcticus. The sequence continues at coordinate 29,843,175 of NC_140236.1, forward strand.
GTCATGGAGTCGATAAATGCCTTTTTCTCCGTGACGACCGAGTTCCTCTGGGTTTGCCGCTTGTCCAATGTGACAACCGAAACGATGTTCCTCGACTCGTTCTCCATGACCGTGTATGTATAATACTGGGCACAGTAGCCCGGACTGTCCATCTGTCCATCAGTTAAAGAGAATTGTAAATAGTTTGGAATTAATCACATGAGAATGTATAGTAAAGAGGGTGTGCCAATTAGACTTGACCAACAACAAACACTGTCTCACCTACAACCACCACATCTCGGTTTTTGAGACGGTTAAGGACTTCCTCCCTTTTCGCTGTCCAGCACTCCTTAATGGAGTCCATGGGCATCGGAACCATTATAAGTGAGTGTGACAAGTCCCACTCACTTTTTAGGTCCAATAATATTGGACCCACCCACTTTTACCATTGTTTTCTGCACTTATCTACTCAAATTCAGTACATACATTTTATGTACTGAAATATTGAGTGACTCGGTGTGTGAGGACACTTTTTTTTTTTTTTACCAGCATGTACCATTTTTCCCACTATATCACTTGGACCCCCGGTAGTAGCCTACACTTGGTTTCCTCCACCTGCAATACTGCGCGGGCGTTTTCATCTGAATCTAGACCCGAGCAGAGTAGAGCAGAGCAGAGAGTCGACCAACTGAGAAAAGGTAGATTCATAGATAGTTTTGCCATGAAACGGTTAGAATAACCTTAAAACGCATTGTAGGCCATCATTGGGGGTTTTACCCTGCCATTTACTGCAGCATTATGCATTGTTGGAGCGTACCATAGCTAACTGTTAGCTAGCTAACGTTAGTGCCAGATAATGCTGTGTAGGCTAGGGATAACGTGACTGGACCAGTAGCCTAGCTTTGCCATGGTCCGAGTTAACGCTGGATCTTTTGTAGAAGATTTTTAACTGATCTAAAGTCAAAAAGGATTTGCCAAGATTGCTGCATTTGTCATCAGACTCGTTGTGCCAACAAATGAATGCCCCATAGCCTATTATGTCTCACTCCTTTGGCGCCATCTGTTGGTTTGCATTTGTAAATCTCTAAGACGACTCGTCATTATAAGACGTTTTTCTATTAATTAAAGCACAAAGAATCATATGACTGCAGAGCATAGCCTTAACTTTCAGGGATCACAGTTTGCAGTCAAGCAAATGCAGGTTGTACACAGCTTGTAGCCTATAGCCGTTGCTGGTATAAGAATATAGTTGTGTAAACTGTGACAAATGCTAATGCCTGGCTCTAATGTGAACATTACTTGGAGAATAACTAACCTGCAAACTGTGTGTGTGCACGTAGCCAGCCAGCCAGCCATCATGTATATATACAACATTATTTGATATTTCTCCTCTTGTTATAGCCAGATAAAGGGTTGCCCCACGCTGGAAGGGTCCCTACCGAGTGGTCCGGAGACTGGGCCCTCTCACTTATGAAATAGTGCTGGAGGAGACTGGAGAGCTCAAGCCCTGCTATCCATCTGTGGCTGAGGTGGAGGCAGAAGAGCGACGTCGGGTCCTGGAGGTTTTCGAGGGGGACAGCGATGAGGAGACCTTCCTTGGTTTTCCGTCCCCGGATCATCAGCAGTCATCAGCTGGCCTGTGCGCATGCGTGCTGGAGCAAGTGGGGAAAGTCGTATAAAGATCATATTACAGAGGCTAAAGACCACGTATTTGAAAACCACAACAAGGCCTCGCTTTGGGGAATCACAACTGTCGATTCATAAAATCAGATTGATGAAAACAACCGTTTAGCGGCCGAAAATAGATTTTTAGAAACTGCATTCTCGGTGCCCACTACACCAAAGTGATCTCGGTGAGTCAAACGTCTTATAATATGTCGTAAATAAGTTCCAGGTTGTCAAAAACTAGCATTGTCCTTTGATGTAAGTTTGCTGCAGTATATGCTGTTGCAGATAGCTTATTCTGGATTCAACAGTTTGCTGTGTCCGTAGACGTCCGTGGCTGCAACAGCCCGCAGGGTCAGGGACTCCCCTATGCTACGTCATCGCTGAAATAATTTCTGCCCTTGGTGTCTGTAAAGATGGATTTTTTTCAGATATTATTTTTAAAGTTGGCCTAAACATGAGATCAAAAATGTAAATTCATAAAAAGATTCAACCTGCAATATGCTCTTTAACTGTGTTTTTTTTTGTGTCTTTTTCTTATCTTTGCTGCCGCAGGTCTGCAGCCAATCCAGCCCCCCCGGAACCCACGTGGCCTGGATGGGGATCCGGGAAACTGAGTCAGCAAGGCTGACCGTTTTTTTTATTTTTTTTATTCCCTTTTGAATGCTTTTCTTTTTGTTATGAAATAAACGCGCCATTGCGCATACTAGCCATCCGCCTCGACCTCAATTGCTGTAGCCTACTCCACTCACCTCCCTGCCTTGCTACAATATACTGTATATAATCTATAATTATCTCCTCGTATTCCTCGAGTCCAACCTGCTGACTGCAATGTTGATTGAAAGGATTCACAGCAATATTAAAAAGTCTATTGATATCTGTGTAGGCCTTCGCTTTTCTTGACACATGATGTGAATTTATGAAGATCAAAATTGTCAGTATCAGCATAGGCTTTCTTGCTGTTGCAGTTAGACTTCAAGCACGAGTGTGACCACAAATTAACTCTGATGTGACTGAACATTGCCTGAAGATCACGTCATTGCTTCATCCTCCTCTGGAATAAAGGAAGACCTATTATGCCTACTATGTCTTTGCTAGGCTTAGAATAACAGGTGATCATCTACAGTACCCAGATATTCTGCCATAGTACCCTATTCTAATATGACAGTGCCACCTGCAGGCCGAATTTATGATGTTCATAGTCATACACTGTACATAGTGCTGATTTTGAATTTGTTGATGCACCATTGACCAAAGCAAATTCCTACGTGTAAACTACCTGTCCATAAAACTGATTCTGACATAACTTCTAGTCTTGCCCAATATGATTATTTTAATGTATTGGCTCATTGTGTTTCACAGTGTAAATGTACAGTGAAGAACCATGCCTTTCAACCAAAGGCCTGCAGTTTTCAGGTCAACAAGAGCATTATGTCTCTTTTTTAAGTCTCTTGAGTCAATTTTAACATTTGTATTTGCTGGATCGGAAACTTGAGTATAAGGAACAAAAACAGTCAGTCAGTTATTGTGAAAATAAATAGCAAACTCAGTGGAGAACAGCAGGTCTCTCTCCCTGAATTGTTTCTCAGTTGAGTTTACAGCAGAAACAGATCCATTCTCTGATGGTGTTTAGTAGCCTACACCAGACTTTCCAACTACTGTCATGAGACTCTCACTATAGACTTCCCAGGACATGAGCAATAGATTTAAGCATTCATTTACACCAACTACAATATTGAACATGGGGCTCTCAAAGCTGATTTGAGTGTTTTAAATCTGTTATAATTTGTTTGAAATACAGATCAACGTAACATTTCCAACTCAGCACCCCTGCATGTATGTCATTTGTAGTGATGTCGTGTGTAGGATATTGCTTGTTTGTTTCATGATGATAAAGTTGACGATGGCATTTTGTAATTGTAAGCCTAAACCTGATGCTTAGTGGCAGTGCTATGAACAGGCCTATTACGAACAGAACACAACATGTTGCGAAAGTGTCGATCTTGAATCCTACTTCATATTCGATACCCACCCCCAAATAACTCAGCATTGGCTGTCGAACGAGACGGCTTCACCATACGTGATTTCTTAGGTTATATCATATATAACGTTATCTTAGCCAGCCGACTACAGCAAATTACAGTTCGGTGAGTACCGGAATTGTGTAAAGATCTTCTCGCTGCTATGCACATAATAGCCTAGGCTACGCCTTGCTTGCTATAGGCTACAGTGTGGAGCGCTCCGTTTGAACGCAATCAAAACTCTTGTTTGCTGCTGCTGCAGTGACAGTTCTCAGAACCGCGGTAAGACATCATGACGTTTGATATTCGCGATATTCGTTTGACATTAAAGTCCCAGTTAACCAAAATCAGAGATTTGCTTGAAAACACATTCTATGTGTTAGTGATGCATTGCTGATAACATGTAAAAATGGGATGAACCATGTGTAGTACTGAATTGTGAAGTTAGACCAGTTTTGTGTTTTTGACCAGTTTTGATTTCTGGATTTTCTGGGCGGCTTAAAACGGTACCGGATGACGTAGAGCGGTGTTCTTAGCATATCCCCGCCCTAACACTATATAAAGCTAGAACGGATTTGAATCTTCGGTTCTCCTGCTCAATCTTGAGTCTAGAATTAGCTAGTTTTATCCAACAGTCTAGAATTAGCTAGTTTTTCTTAGTTAGCAATGCCTATGCATAAAACTAAACGAAAATGCATCCTTCCTGGATGCCAGCAGGAATGGGATGATAAGGTCTGCTTCTTTCACTCCCGAGTAAAGCTGAAATGAGAAGCAAATGGTTAGCATTTTTGAAGAGCCATGGTGTTACAGAGTCTGTCACCGCTAGCGCCCGCCTCTGCAGCAAACATTTCACTCCCGAAAGCTTCTGCAATTATAATATGAGGCTTTTGGGTTTCACGGACTCACGACTGGTCCTGGTGAATTCGGCGGAGCCAACCATCTCCCTCCCCGGCCTCCATTCTCCTCCTGTCAACCATCTCCCTCCCCGGCCTCCATTCTCCTCCTGTCAACCATCTCCCTCCACGGCCTCCATTCTCCTCCTGTCAACCATCTCCCTCCCCGGCCTCCATTCTCCTCCTGTCGCATCAACCTTTGGTGCCGACACTGCTGCCTTGTGTGCTTATAGCTAATTAACGTTATAACGTTAGCTAGGTAACGTAAGCAATAGGGAAATACACTGCTACGTTAATCTACAAAATGTGTCTTGACATTTATGTGGTAATGTCAGCTATGATGAATTATATTATATCTTAGGAGGAATTATAGCTAACATTAGCTATGTAGCTTGCAGATGGGAGTGTGTATATAACCTTAGTCTAGCTAACATAGCTAGCAGCACCGACCAGGCGACCACCCACCAAATAACGTTACGGATGATATATTATGACTATAAGCGTTAACTATACAGAAACTGCCTGCCATATTTGTGGCACCTGATGTGCGTATGGGTTCACCGGTAATGGTTACAGTATATTTCTCCAGCGGGAGACCGGGAGGCGGGAGCGAGGGGGATGGTTAGGTAGACCAGCTGCAGCTGGAGAAAGACGCACCCTCTCCCAGTGAAGCGGTGCTCGGCGGCTACTGGCTGAACATTCAGTTCTGTTGGATATGTTTCGGGAAAGTTGAAGCCGAGTGCTCGTTATTCTCACATAACATTGCCAACGAGAGTGGATGAGTCTGTCCCGATTATCAACTCCGGTAGTGTACGCTTCTTCGCGCTATCAGCGCTGTTCAAGCCAGTGACTAAAAGGTACATTTTAAACAACTTTTCCCATTGATCCCAAGGGACGACAGGATCGCCTGGGAGGGATAGGAATGGGTCCGGAGGTGGCAGGGAGAAAATAGGGACAGACTCATACATTCCTCGTTGCCTGTTTTTGTATTTTGCATCTAAGGGCAGTAACACTGGCGCGTTGGTATAGAGTAGCTACAGTTTTACCTGTGTTGTTTGTCAGGAGGTAGGTTAGGAGGAAGCATCTGTGCGTTTGACTCATTAGACAAGTGTAATTTCAACTCCTCTCTGTTTTCACAAAGCTGTGCCTTCCTACCACAAAAGAGACGGCGTGCCAGTGTGACAAATATGCAGACCAGAGAACGGTTTGACAGGTTCTTCCCTCCACACCCCCTCCCCACGCAATTGGGTGTGGCTTCGGTGCCTTCAGCAGACACGCCCCCACAGTCTCAGACCAGAGAATGCTGCTGATTTTTAACCGATTTTGAAGCCTTATTTTATATACTTAGCGACATTTTTAATCACTCAGATTTGGCTGGGTGGTTAATGACATGTTTTCCTGTGGTGTGTGAAGCTCATAACAAAAATTTGAACTGGGTTAACCTGGACTTTAACGGTCAAACACGAGGCCGAATTTCGGGTCCGATTCGCGGCACGATGAAGTTGGCTAATGACTCGCAGTTTACCGATTGGAACTAGAAAATTGCATTTGCCCGCCCAGTCAACATAGCCCCTGTCACAGCCGGCCCGTTCGAGCTATGCGCTGGTCTTCTCCTTTGCCTCGCTGGCCCATGTCTTGAATGTTCGAGGACTGTAGATCCATTACACAAAGTGAAATATTTCAAGCCTTTTTTGTTTGAATCTTTATGATTGTACAGTATGTTCATTCAGTATGTTCATTTATACACTCAATACTTGGTCGGGGCTCCTTTTGCACAAATTACTGCATCAACGTGGAGCATGGCATGGAGGCAATCTGCCTTGAAATATTTCACTTCATGTGTAATAAATCTATTATTAATCTAAAATATAAACATTTCACTTTTTGAATTAAATTACAGAAAAAACAACTTTCCACAATATTCTTATTTTATGAGATGCACCTGTAGAGTAGGCAGCTGGAATGCTGGGGGGGCTTCTATTCGGAGCAGTATTTCTATTGTCTGGCAGTATTTTATATAAAAATTATCCAAAACCTACATAAATTATTCTTAATAACTTATCTACTTAAGTTATTATATTCTATTTATGTTTTTTTTTAGAAAGTAGAAAATGTTTTAAGAAATAAGAAAATAAATAATACTGTTGTTGGCTATTGAGCCATTAAATAAAAGGCTTACATTTCCATTACTTCTGTTTGGCTATTCAGAATGGGTAAATTTTCAATTATAAAGTATAATTGCAGAGTTCCTAAGAGAAAATTACATAACAACTGTCAGTCTATTTGTATATAGAGTGCTTTGTCTGTGAGTGTTTTACGTTATAGGGCTTATGGGGAATCTATGTCTTTCTAGGTAGCCGAAATGTCAGTGAAGGACTCCAAGCCGAACCTCAGCCACTCACAGGTGTCTGAAGTACTGAAGCGCCTCTTTGAATTGACGCCATCACTGATCCGCCTGCTGCCCAGCTACGATGACCAGAACTTCTATGTGGCGCCCAAGGAGGGTGGCGAGTACGTCCTTAAGATCATGAACTCTGTCGACAGTCAGAACTCCACCCTGTTTGAGCTGCAGACTCATGCCATGAACTTCCTGTATAAGCGGGGGCTTCCTACCCAGACCACACTCCCCACCTGTGGAGGACAACTCATTAGTCTGGAGGAGATTGGTAGGGATCATCCCATCATACACCTTTATTTAATGACTGCTCTAGGAGTGAGCACATTTGGATTAAGATTACAGACATGAATTGTATCTGCAATTGTATCTGTTAAAAAGGGTAACACACTAATCAATCTATGTTAGTCTGACCAGATATACAGTACAGGCCCAGATTAACATCTCATTAATACCAGGTTAATAAATTAATACTTAAACATAATGAAACTTTATAAATAATTGATTTGCTTCATAACTAGATCCTGGTAATTGAATACAATTTACACTAATAATCAATTATTTTCTTGGTAGATTGTGGGGTTGGCAATCGGACGTATCTGGTGCGGTTGCTGACTTATTTGCCTGGGACCACCATTGCCAAGATCCCCTGCTCACCACAGATACTATATGAAGTAGGCAAAACGGCTGCCAAGATGGACAAAGTCCTGCAGGAGGTATGACTTACCAAATAAAATACACCTGAGGTACATGCAAGTAGGGAAACCCACAGTAAAGTGTTGTAAGACCAAAGTGTGACCTGTGACACTCCATGTCATAAACGACAGGTCACACAAGCCAATCAGAGAATGTGTGGTGTGCTCTTTATCTCCATGTCTGTTTATGTTTAATGCTAACTTTTTCCGAACGTTCTTAAAAAAGTTTCAAATTTAATCGGTCAAAGAAAACATGATGGAGCAGAGCAGACGCTTGTAAAATGTATGGTGTTACCGGCAGGGGTGATCAAACCTTGCGTGCTCAGCCCCACTGCTTAAACTGATTTGCCAATGTGCACACACCTGCATGTGTCTCCCTCTTTCCACTGCAGTCACACACAAACATATTGTATTCAACTAGAAAATGACAAATAATCGGATAATAAATAGAGCAAACAGAGTATTTGTGATAATAAATGAATAAATGTTAGAGGAGGCCACTGCAATCATTAGAATGTGGGCCAAACTGAGTAATCAGGGAAGATAAGCCTTGGCCAGGGAGGTGAACAGGAACCTGAGGGGCCTCTCTTGGTTTATTTAAGCAATAAACCATGAGAGGCTGTGTGTTATAGTGATTTTATAACAGCTAGGGGGGTTTTAGGCACTCCGCTTCGCGTCGTGCCTAACAACGCCCCCTAGCTGTTATAAAATCACTATAACACACAGCCTCTCATGGTTTATTGCTTAAATAAACCAAGAGAGGCCGTGTGTTATAGTGATTTTATAACATCTAGGGGGCGTTCTTAGGCACAACGCGAAGCGGAACGGTTACTACAGCTATTAGTGTAAAATAAACACACAGCATGTAAAATATTAACATGTATTCAAAACGAAGCATCATTCCCTCAATTCCGCCGAGCAAAATAGTTCCCCTTAAAGGGTTGCCAAGCAACAACAACAACTACAATGCATTGGATCAAATGGGAGGCGCATTCATACTGAAAATGGGATGATATGCGGTCCCAGGTGTGTGTTATAAAGTATTTTAACACGACTTCCAGCCAATCAGAATCAAGAACCAGAACTAACCGTTGTATAACAGTGATTTGATGGAGCCAATAATGCACTACCTTTAACTAGCCTACGCATATCACTTTTTTTTTTTAAAGAGGTCTAAAGGTCTATGATGAGGACGGGATAACTACATTCATAGCAGTGTGATCAATAACCTCGTATGGTTTGTCCTTTCTTTTAGCACTTTGTTGGGTGTATAAGAATACAATAAGAGCATACAGTCATTTCCTTTGTTCTGATGTTTACATTTGTTCAATTTCTGGACATTAAATTTTATTTGAAAATGTCCCGTTTTTTTTTTTACAAATCGCCCACGATTTTGTAACCCCATTTTATCACCCAGTGCCAAGGGGCAACTAGTCAAGTAAAGTGTGTAAACCTCAGTAACAGAACCCCGCCCGGCGCCTCCCCCCTCTCCCAGCACCTGTTGGTTTCGCCCATAGGGCCTAACACCGTGTCCTAACTACACGCGACGCGAGTGAGCGTCAGCGCCAAAATGCGTTCCATTGCTTTGTTTTCTATTTTTATGTCCTAACTGGACGCGAGCAACGCAGCGCGAAGCGGCGCGACGTTTTAACTGCCCTTTTGACGCTCGCCCTGTTCCTATTTTCCTCCTGTCGCTCGAGTTCACAGGCGTCTGTCTTCAGTTGGGAATATAGACAAATGACGTAACAGAACAGGACATTTAACGGTTTCAGTTAGGACAGCAAGCATGCGATGTCGCGTTCTGTTGCTCGCGTCGCAAGCAGTTAGGACACGGTGTAACGTTAGCCTACTGCTGCCTCGCGCTTGCCCTTCACTGACTAATGTTAACTATGATGATGAGTGAAAAAGTAAAACAAGTGGCGCTAGTGGGCGAAAAAGAAAAAGAGAAAAGGAAGAAAGAGGCGTTAGTGATGGAAAAAGGTCCCCTTAATCGACACATTTTTAGGCTAGGCGGCCTACTGTAGACGGTGGCTGCAGCGCACCGATGCTAGCAGCACCACCACCCACGGCCATGGTGGCACCACCTCAGGACCCTCGCCCCGACAACTCAAGCAGCTGCCCAGCACCTATGGGGGAGCTACCTTCTCCACCTTCTTCACCACCTGGCGTTACCGGGTCCGGCAGCAGCATTTCACAGGCCAGTAACATTAACGCTGTTAACGCGGGCACACCTGAGGATAACGTCAGTCGCTCCTGCAAACAAACGGAGCAATGCCAGTGGATGTACACAGTTAACTGACCCGGCCTTGTTTAAGGGCATAACTGAGGAGGCTCGGGCTGTGTTAATCGAGAGGGGAGTTTCTGCTTTTCATCACCGGAGGAAGTCCAAGTCCAATTATCCAGCCTCAATGCAGCTTTAATGCAGGCTCTCACTGGGCTACAATGGAAGTCAATGGGGAATACGTAAATGCGTTGCAAAACTGTGATTAAAAGTAGCATTTTGTGTTGAAATTGGATTAACAAAAACATTGTTATATTAGTTTTATTGAACTATTTCAACTGTTCTTGTCTACTTTGTTAATTGCAAACAGCTGAGAATGTTGAATTTTGTCAATAAGCCTAATATGCAATGGAGGTTGAATAACTTTGATTGCAACTGTAGCTCAACAAGAGTTCAAGCCCAGGGGGATGCAGAATAAAAATGCCATAATGTTTAATTAAAGAAGTTTTAAATTATGGTCTGGGAAAATACAGGAACATACCATTACTGTATGTCTCCTCCTCTTCTTCCTCCTCTTCTACCTCATGCACACTTCCCCATAGCTTCTTTGTATTGTGGCAACCCAGGGGACAGACCACAAATGGCAGTGGCACACAGAGACGAGAGAATAAGTTGCAGAAAATAGCCAGAGGTTGTCTCTTTAATAAATGTAGTGTTACAAATGAAAGATCTCGGGTCGCTACAGTATTCTATCAAAAGCCAATCATGTTTTTATGTAAAACAAAATGTGTGCTTATGTACAGTAGTTTGACTGAACCAATTTCAACCAATAATTTGACATCCACCTTCAATCTTCAACTTTCAGCAACACACAGTTAAGATTCATTATTGTCATTTGTCTCCTCCTGCTTCCTCTTCAAAATGCCTGGCCCCGACCCAGTGCTGCGTAGCAGCTATAATTGTGATTGTTATTATTTGTTGACATTGCACACACGTATACAGCGATTTAATAGACAACTATTTTTATTCATGTCTTGAGTTAATGTAGACAGAATCGTCGAAATCGTCCATAACACAAAAAAGCAAGGTTTAATATAGTTAAACTATGCTAGTTTTTACTAGGCAGCCTGTAGCCTATTTGACTGTAGTTGTGTGTATGTCTGTTACAAACATTAGTAGTTAGCCTTCTGAATTGACCTGTCTATTGTTCCCTTCTCCCAGATGGAGCATCCTGAGCTCAGTGTTCTTCAGAGGGAGAATTTCATCTGGAACCTGTCCAGTATTCCTCTCCTAGAGCCGTACCTCCCTCTAATGGATGGAGACCCTGTACAGCAAGTGGTGAAGGCTGTCATTGAGCAGTACAAAGCATATGCAGTCCCGAAACTAGGCTCTTTTCGAAAGTGTAAGTATACAGTAATCCTTGAACAGTATTATCTTTTTAGTTTATTTTGTACTGTAATAATTGACAGGTGTGTATTGACCATTTCATGAGATGTTATTCAAAACAATAATACCACAGTTTACAGTGCAGCTGTGCAGTTTGCTTGGACAAAGAAGCTGTTGCCCTAGTGAATGAAAGTTCCATTAGTTCCATTGAAAGGGTTTGAAATGTTTGTACAGTGCATCCGGAAAGTATTCATATCCCTTCACTTTTTCCACATTTTGTTATTTGTTACAGCCGTATTCCAAAATTGATTAAAAAAAAAATTCTACACACAATACCCCATAATGACGACATTTTTTTTTTTTTAATATTTTATTATTATTATATTTGCAAATTCATTAAAAATAAAACACTCAAATATCACATGCACATATGTACTGTATTCACACCATTTACTCAATACTTTGTTTAAGTACCTTTGGCAGCAATTACAGCCTCAAGTCTTCTTGAGTATGATGCTACAAGCTTGGCACACCTATTTTGGAGCAGTTTCTCCCATTCTTCTTTGCAGATCCTCTCAAGCATGGAGCATTGGTGCACAGCCATTTTCAGATCTCTCCAGAGATTTTCAAGTCTTGGCTCTGGCTGGGCCACTCAAGGACATTAACAGACTTGTCTCAAAGCCACTCTTTTGTTATCTTGGCGGTGTGCTTACGGTCATTTCCCTGTTGGAAGCTAAACATTCACCCCAGTCTGAGGTTCAGAGCGCTCTGGAGCAGGTTTTCACCAAGTATCTCTGCACATTGCTGCATTCATATTTCACCCGATCCTGACTAGTCTCCCAGTCCTGCCACTGAAAATTATCCACACAGCGTGATGCTACCACCACCATGCTTCACTGTAGGGATGGTATTGGCCAGGTAATGAGCAGTGCCTGGTTTCCTCCAGACATTATGCTTGGCATTCAGGCCAAAGAGTCCAATCTTGGTTTCATCAGTCCCGATAATTTTGTTTCTCATGGTCTGAGAGTACTTTAGATGCCTTTTGACTAGTCTCGCATAGCCAGACCTATCTCCACACTTCGTTTACGCTGTGCCAGCGCCGGACATATTATACCATTCTGCAATAGGGGGGGAAAAAACGCAGTATTTATTTAAACCAATCACAGTCTTCTTGGGCGGAGCCAGCCCCGGACGCAGCGACGGTGCTCTTGCAAAATAGTCTTGTCATTTGTGACAACGAATGACAAGGTTAATTGCCAAAACCTACATCCGTTGAGTCAGACTAACTTTTGACAAACTCCAACTAGGCTGTTATGTGCCTTTTACTGAGGAGTGGCTTCCATCTGGCCACTCTACCATTAAGGCCTGATTGGTGGAGTGCTGCAGAGATGGTTGTCCTTCTGGAAGGTTCTCCCATCTCTACAGAGGAACGCTGGAGCTCTGTCAGAGTGACTATCGGGTTCTTGGTCACCTCCCTGGCCAAGGCCCTTCTCCCCCGATTGCTCAGTATGGCTGGATGGCCAGCTCTAGGAAGAGTCCTGGTGGTTCCAAACTTCTTCCATGTATGAATGATGGAGACCACTGTATTCATTGGGACCTTCAATGCTACAGATTTTTTTTCCGTAGCCTTCCCTGGATCTGTGCCTCAATACAATCCTGCCTTGGAGGTCTACAGACAATTCCTTTGACTTCATGGCTGGTTTGGTTTGTGCTCTGACATGCAGTCAACTGTGGGACCTTATAAAGACAGGTGTGTGCCTTTCCAAATCATGTCCAATCAATTGAATTTACCACAGGTAGACTCCAATCAAGTTGTAGAAAATCTCAAGGATGATCAGTGGAAACAGGATGTACATGAGCTCAATTTTGAGTGTCATAGCAAATGGAGTGAATACTTATGTACATGTGATACAGTAGTTGAGTTTTTTTAAATTATTTTTTAATACATTTGCAAAAAAGTATAAAAACACTTTTTTCGGTTCGTCATTGTGGGGTATTGTGTGTAGACGGAAAAAATGAATTTAATCCATTTTGCAATAAGGTTGTACAAACAAAATGTGGGGAAAGTGAAGGGATATGAAAACGTTATGGCATTGTACATTAAGGCTCATGGGTATAACACATTAAGTCTTAAAGTAGTGATTAGAGGTCGACCGATTATGGGTTTTAGGCCTACATGCCAATGCTGATTTTGAGAGCAAGCAGGGTGGCCGATGGCCGATATATAAGGCTGATATCACGCCGCTGTCCCCCTTCCCCCCCATCTGATAAAATACAATTATTGTTTTTTGTTTTGGCGTTACGCCGCTCCCTCGCCTCCACCCTTGTCTGCCCCTGTGCGCTGCTCGGTGCGTCTGCCCTCCACAGTGGCCTCTTCCCAGTACTAGCCTACACTCAGTCTCCCTGGTCTCTGATGCTTCCAGGACCTCAGCATGCCAGGGAATTGCGTGCCAAACTCAGACAGCAGCAGCGAGCAGGGCAGGTTCCTGTTTTACACCTGGCTCCCATCACTAATCTCCCTACCTGGCAGCTATCACTGATAACCATCCCTACAAGAACCCAGTCTGCACTCAGCGTGATGGGTGAAAAAAAGGTTCTAGCTCCACTCCTGTTTGATGGTATGTCTGAGTAATATTACTCAGACAAACCATCAGACAGGAGTGGAGCTAGAACCTTTTTCAACTAAACAATATATTGTTTAGTTATTAACTATAACTTGCAGCATACGTTATGCACGAAAAAGACCTACACTGATACTAGCTAGCCTAGTAGTTAGCTCTATCGTTAGCTAGCTTGCGCTGGCTAACGTTAGCTAGCAAGACTAGACGAGTTGGCTAGCTAACATTAGACCTCCTTACCTACTAAGAGTCAGACTAGCTAGTAGTTATGCTGCATTCCATTTCTCTGGGAAGTGAGGTGCACTAGCTAACGTTAGCTAGCATGATGAGCTGGATAGCTAACATTGCATCCAATGTAACGTTACAAGCTCAACTACCAAGACTGCTAACGGTCGCTAGCAAGACGTACATGTATACATACAGCCGCTGGCTAGCGGTCATCTGTCGGTTCGTTGGTGGCGTGGTTTGTGAGTGGCAAGCCACCAACTCAGCGACGGAGGACCGCTAGCACCGCCAGCGGCTGCCCCGCTGCCTAGCCACTGATCACGCCGGTGGACAGCCGAGTTGGTCGTAAGCGGGCCGCTGGCAGCCCACAGATGATCTGCTAGCTGGGTAATGTCGCATGTTTTAGCTAACTCTCTCTAGGTTAGGTTAATATCCCAAATTACAATTCCTGACGTTATTCACACAAAAAGACAAGAATTGATCGAATTACAGAAAGTAAACATTGTATAAAAGTGTCCAAATAAATGTATTGAGCTTTCAAAGGTAGTTTTTAGGCTTACCATTTTCTCCCAGGTGTAATACAGAGCCTTCAGAGCACCTTCCCACTTTCAACTATTATCACTGCGTTACGATCATTCCATGTGGAAGTGGCATGCGCTAAGATCATTCCGCTGCGGGCAGAGACGTGTATGCACTCTGCAGACAATTGTTATATATCGGCCTCATGAGCACAGAGATCGGCCTATGCCGATTACCTATAAAGGGCATTATATCGGCCCGATTGATCGGTCGACCTCTAGTAGTGATCCCACATACAGTACCAAGTGGTTAATCTCCCTACTCAGGTATCAACCATGGAGACTTCAATGACCACAATATATTGGTGGAACCCCACAACTCAACTGGCTACAGGATCTCCGGCATCCTGGACTTTGGGGACATGAGCAGCGGGTATTATGTGTATGAGCTTGCTATTACTATCATGTACATGATGATAGAGAACCCCAGTCCCCTGGATGTAGGAGGGCCTCTACTGGCGGGCTGGGAGAGTGTCATTCCCCTCAATGAAGCAGAGAAGGAGGCTCTCTACCTGCTGGTGATGTGCCGGTTCTGCCAGTCCCTGCTTCTGGCTCGTCATGCTGTGTTCCAACAGCCTGACAATGAGGAGTACCTGATGATTACATCGAAGACGGGCATCCGCCATCTTTGTCGGCTCTGGGAGCTGGGAAAGGATGAAGTGGAGAGGAAGTGGTTCCAGAATGCTGCCCAGTACTCTGCCCAGTACAGATAAGATAGCTACAGTCCATGAGCCAAAATTGTGAAGATGTAACAGCAGCAAATTAAAAGTCTACAGAGAGGCAGTTGTCATTTGAGATGGTATGAATATGGTAACTGTACTGTTCTAGTTTCTAGATCCACACAGGCATTTCATCAGATCTGACGCGTCTATTGAGGAATCACAAAATTATTTTGACTTCAATTGATAGTGTTATAGACTTGTAATTCAAGGGTCACGGGTTCGGTTCCTGCTGTCGGAGGGATAAGGAAAGGATTCTACATCTGAAAGAAGGAAAGACATTGTTTTATTTGTAGTAGGCTATTATTATTACAAGGTAACAACAACGATGGTACAGTCGCCCCTCAAGGTCTGTATACACTTTATAAAATAGTTGATGTCATAGGAAAATTCCTATCTTCTCAATGGTTACATGTCATTATTCCGAAGGTTCGCTATTCCGAAAGGCTGATTTTGAAATCCATAGCCTACTACGGCTTTTGATTATTGAGTTATTGCTTTAATGAAAATAAAAATAAAATATTTGTTGTGTATTAAAACCAGCAGGTTTTCATGTGCATCTTGTTGTGGTTCGGCCGCCCTGAGGTGCTTCCCCGTCTAGCGTCATCGCCGAGCTCGCCTGTGCGCGCTGCGTGTCCTTCCACCTCGGTACACGTGCTGAGAGCGCAGCACTCATTTCCATTTCCATTCTGCACATACACCACACCCGCTCTGCACTCACACACAGTCGGTAACGCATCTCATATCCAGGACCAGTCATTTTAAGGACAGGCATTCCAGGACAAATCCGGATGGAATAAGAATTTCTCTTTATTACTCCGACAAACGAGGGGCAGGCCCGACACGTGCATTTCTGCCGCTCTAGGCAAAACACAATAATGCCCTCTATTTGCGAATACCAGCAATAACGCACAGCATAAGGAAACAACAGTAACCACACAAAGTCTAGTGTATTGCACAGTGTGAACATTATAAGGAAAAGCATCACGCGCATAACGACATGCAATGAGCTAGAATAGAATAGGGTTAGGATTCTTATTGCAAGCAGTCTTGTTGTGAATCTTTGGACTGAACTGGACTTTAGAATAGCAGGCTACCTATTATTCTTCAATTATAGGCCTAATGTCTAATTTACATAGCATATAACAACAATCAAATGTATGCTATTAGGATAGGCTACTGTAGTTGTATAATAACAGTTTGTTTCTGTAGGCTATTCTATGTGCGGAAAAATAACTGGCCAGTATGCCAATACCTGGCATAATCAGTTTGTTGGTGATTCGTTTTGACAGTTGAACAGTTGATGATGCACAGTAAATGCAGTAGCCTACATTCCGTTCATGGCTAGTTGCTATCGAAATCAGGACTGGCCTCCATCAATCAAACTACTGAATTCAGCCCAACACCTGTGGCAGACCGGCACAAATTTGAAATGGAATGGAGCTCGGTTGAAGACTGGAACTTGCTAACGACTAGCAACCCCCTCCCCCACATCCATTAGCCTACTGGGCGGGCGGCACGGTAGGAGCAAATCAGGCGGCGCGGCACGGGCGAACCACTGACGGCGAAACGCCAGAGTTGGATTTTCTCAACTTTTGCGATTGATTCGCGCGGTGACCCCCACATTTCAATATGCATGCGATGATCTGCGATGAAATTCCAGCGGTACCGCCGCTGGAATTTACACAGCCGGTAGGCCTGAGCTCTTGTGGATTTAGCGGGAACGCGCATGTAAGGCCACAAGGCCGCAACTGATCTGCACTTTCGCGTAAGTGCTCGATTTGGGATTCAGCTATAAAGTTATAAACGTTGGCAGACGACGTGGGATATGCCTAAGTTTTTGATTGGTTGTTGTCAGAGTTTTGTGGTTGGTTGTTCACATTGGAACACGTGATGGAAGATGGGTATAAATTTGAGAGCGCTTTTGGTGGTGGGTTTGGTGGGTCAAACAACTTTGGTGAGACAACACCGAGTGCAAAACTAGCTGGCGAAACTAGAAAACAACAACAACGTTTTACAAGCAACTAGCAAACAAGACTACTAACAAGACTACTACTAGCTAGCCAACCAGCTCACATTCTTACTGTCATTATTATTAGCTAGCAATAGCTACCGGGCACACACGCCTCCATGCAGGGGAATTGCTCAATGCTCGCTGCCCGAGCACCTCCACGCATATGTTATTTGCATCATTTGTATGATGCGGTCTAGAAATGATGTTTGGAGTTGTATGATGCAGTCTAAAAAGGACGTTTGATGCAGTCTAAAAATTACGTTTGGAGGCGATGGACAAACGTCGAATTCTGACGTCTGCCGGGTGAGACCAGGTTGCCCCTCAGCCTAACGTTAGACATATGGAGAAAAAAAGGAGGAACGAATTGTCGAATCTCTGGTTTGAATAGGCGAATCAGATTCGACTCACAAAATTCAGAGTCGGGGACAGCCCTAGGTTTGGGGGAAAGTAGGCTCTCAAGTAATTTCAAGTCAAAAGGCCCAAGTCCAAGTGAAGTCACGAGTCATTGGTGTTAAAGTCCAAGTCGAGTTACAAGTATTTTGACATGTCAAGTCTAAAGTCATCAAATTCATGACTCGAGTCTGACTTGAGTCCAAGTCATGTGACTCGAGTCCACACCTCTGGGAACTGGCAGTGGTCACTCCCGAGGTGAGCATTCCAGTTGTAACTGATCTCGTTATCAACAGCTAACTAGTAGCTCTAGCCTTTGTTAGCAAACAAGTTGATAGCAAGTGATATTGTGTGAACAAAACACCATAATCAGCAATAGCTTTAGCAGCTTGTTTGTCGCTCTCTACACTGCAGCCAGTAGTCTCGTCAGGCGCAAGGTGAAATTTAAATATTGCTGATTTAAATAACACTGCTGCAGCATCATCTTCGATTCGCTGGACGGAAAGATTATAGTAGGCAGGCTCTAGCGTTCTACCTTTCGGATCGAACTGAAAAAGTAAATAGACACCAGCCTGTTGACGCGAGCATAACTGATCATGGCTGGATCATGGATGTATTATAAGAACTGGATAAGGCATGCAAAGATGGTGGCCCATTCAATCCAATGAAAGTTGCTCAGTGGCGCATGAAGCAAGCCCCCATGGCCAGGAACAGACAGTTTTTGGCATAGTGGCCAAGCTCTGTATTGTAAGTGACGCCAAGAACCTGAAACCTATGAGGAAACTGAAACCTAAATCCCCCACTACACTGAAGTTACAGTAATATGGGTACTGTAGAGCAACCTATGAATGAATCATGGTCAAAATTTAATGGTGAGTTCCTTGGCCCATGCTGCACCCCTCCACCGACTTTCATGCATATCGGGCTGGTAGTTTTTTTTTAATCCTGTCCGCCTACAGACAGACAGACAGACACAGACAGACAGACAGGGGCGAAAACAATACCTTCTGCCCTGCGGGGCTTTGTCCCTGGGGCGGAGGTAATAATAACAAAAATTACAGCTGCTGCAGGGCCGGGTGTTTAGGAGGAGACAAATAACAAATACTGTACTGTATATGAGGGTCTCTGCCCGGACCCTAATTATTTAAAACTTATTAAAAAAATCTTTAAAATATAGTCTGAAATCCAAACAATCCAATGCCTGACTAGGCATTAGCATGTTTATTCTGCATCACCCAGGGCTTGAACTAACAACCAAGGGAAGATCAAGTACTTGTTGAGCCAAGTGAGAAGCTGGCAGTTTGACCTAAAAAAAATAACATGTCACAGCTAGATATTTACACTGTAGGAGTCCTGCATAAACATTACTAGGCCTTCATACTGTGATGGGAATGAGTTGTGGGACTGAGCATGGATTCACAGATTGCCTGAATAGATTGCATTGAACACAGGTGGGACTGATTGAGATGTAAGCAGACAAAAGACTGGTCAGATGAATAGATGCAAACAAGATGAAGACACAGTAACAAAAAATATTGTTTAAAAATCATGGCATACAGCACAATGAGTATGAATTAGCATTTTTATTCTGCATCCCACTGGGCTTGAACTCTTGTTGGGCTACCTGCCATGTGAGAAGCCATAGATGGTTTCACACTGACTTAAACATCACAATCATGAGGGTTGCATGTCACAGGTGGATGTAACATGGAGGTTTCAGCAGTTTCCACAAAATGTTTGTTAAAGGCACAAAGCCAAAGACTAACCAATAAAACCAAGGTACACACTCAACAAGTGGAGCGGTGGGTAGGAGCTAGTGCTTTGGTTTTACCAACATTCGGTGTCGTCGTGTTATCAAGGGCCCTGGCTTTGTGACCTGGCTGAGCACAGAGTTTGCTAATAATAATAATAACTTTCATTTATATAGCGCCTTTCATAAAACCTAAGGTCGCTTTACATAGGGGCTGAATCCCATTATGCTCGCTGAAAGTTTCAGCTTAGAATATGTGTGGGCTTGTACTCCTTAAATACTGGGGCACCTGTTCTGATTGGTCGCAGGTGCATGTATGTTTTTTTTCTTTTCTGTTGTCAGTCAACGTAGCTAGCTACGATTGGATTAGCCAATAAGGAGCTTGTCCTGGAGCTTCACTGGGGTTACAATACGTAACCATCGTTTTCACTAAACCCACTTTCTGGGATACCTCCCTGGTAGTTTTTGCATATTCCTGCTGACAGACGAACAAACAAACGAACACACGCCACCGGAAACATTACCTCTCATACTTTGCTTTCGCTGGGGTGGAGGTAATAATGTGTCTCAGAGTGTGGTGGTGCCGCTGTCCATTGCTTGAAAGTCCCTCTACACAAATATGTCGAATACAATGCAGTTTTAAGAGCCAACCACTAGATGTCCCTCTTACTCCATCAAAGTAAACCAGACCTAACTCTCATCATGCACGGCCAACTCTAGTTTTGCACTACTAGTTGTCATGGTTATAACATAGACAGATTTACATTTGCGTGACAAAGTTCCTCCAGGTTTTATTTGGGTTCTCCGACAGGCAGGGGAAAAGAAAGAAAGGAAGAAATGTGGTTCTTAGAAATGCATGGCATGCCACCCAAAGCCATGGTGGTCCTATACTGTAATTCTCAATTCCCCAGGTGAACGCTGGTTCGATGGGGCGTGGTATCTGCTGGTCTAGGTTGCTGGCTGTTTGGAGAACGCTGTGTGCCTTCCCGAAGGCCTACTACAGAACACTGACTCTTCTGGCGGTCCGGAGAATGTGAAAAGCCGTGGCGACACTCATTCACTGGCACTGCTGGCAACTTGCTTCCTCAGCTTACTCAGCGTGGACAGTGATTTATGAATGTCACTCTTTGGGCCTAATCACAAACACATATTCCTATGAAATTTTCCATTTAAAATAATTGGGCAGGTTTGTTTGAGGTTTGTCTCAGCTTTCAAAATGAAACAAAGGGATTATTATCTTCTCCTCTGCACTTCTCTTCTCCTCTTCTTCAAACACTCCCTCTTTCTCCTTTCTCTAGACTGTTTTGGAGATGAGGTCATGAAAATGGAACGCATCTGTTAATGAGCAGTTGAACACTAGGTGGGGATCTAATACCATGTTCTGGAGAGCACTGTCTTCAGGGTGAGGAGGAGTGAGAGTGAAATCAAAAGAGTGTTTGCTTCTGTGGGTGTTTGTTAGCCCCGTGAGACCATCCTTACAGCTCACGTTGTTACTCGCAAATAAGTCTGGATACTCTCCGTAGAGATCCTTTGTGCCAGATCAGAAAACGATCTCGCCAATCAGCTTGGGGTCTGAGGAATTTGAAATTCAAACTATTACTATTGATTGATGTGCATTGTCCCTGTACAAATAAATAAAGAAACAAACAGCTATGCTGGGCAGGTTTAGGTGTGATGACAGCGATGAGCAGTTGAAGTTAGTTTGTGATACATGGTGATAGACAGATGGTTCATCCAATCACCTGCCAAGTATTTGAAAGTGCCTGCTCTTTTCCAAACAGTTTCCAACTGAGAATTCCCAGATGGTTATGCGAAGCAAACCATCTGGCGTGTCAGGTTAGGTGTTTGTAACACCGGTGGAAACTATGGGACTCATCTGACTGAGAACCTGAGATTATACATATCTCCATGTTAGGAGACCTGGTTCTGACATTGATGCTTGAGTTTTTTCTCTTTTGCTGAACCTGTGTTTGAACTCTTTGGTCTTTTTGTAAGTCACAGGAAATGTAAACAGTATCATCCAGGAATCACACACCCTAACCTCCAGAGAGCAATGGAACATCTGAGTTGCATACTCAGTCACAAACACACACTCGCGCACACATACACACACACACACACACCTCCTCACCTCTCCCACACATGTCACCCTCGCACCTCCAGGGCACCATATGCCATCTGCTCCTGTGGCAGAGTATGGTGTCTTCCTGCAGCCATTCAGAAAGTGTGTGTCGTGGGGTGTGTGTGCCTGTGGTTTGAGTTTATTCACTGTTGTCTGAATCTGTTTTGCTGTAGATACAGATTTAGGGTATAGATGTCACTATCGCTAGGGCCTGATCCCTGGCTCGGAGACGGTTGCCCAGCCAGTCATAACCTGTTCTTCGGACAGGCTCCAAGCCTGACTTGGACCCGTAGTCCTAGTTCTCTCTCCAGATGTGCTAACTAGCCTGGTTCCTGCACATTTATATAGGCGGGACCCCAAAGTCACGGCTCTCTACGCCTGCTTCCCTGCCCGTTAAGGAGACCAGGCTGGAATCTCTCCTCTGAAGCCCTGGATCGACCTGGATCTGTCGCTCTGCATCCAGCCTGGTTCCCTGTGTGGACCTCCACCCTGCCCTAGTCCCGGCCCTGGATCCAGCCCTGGTTCTCCTACTGTAGCCCCAGCCTCTATGACCAAGTCAGGCTGAAGGTCCCGGAGCACTGGCCCTTAGCCTGGACCTGGATCCAGCCTGGAGGCCTGGATCTCTGGTTTCTCCCTGGTCCAGCCTGGTTCCCTGTGCGTGCTTCCAGCCTGACCTGTCCCTAGCCCTGGTGGTCTGGATCTCTGGCTTCTTCCCCCTCCAGTCTGGTTCCCTGTGTGGGCCTGGCTTGTCCCCCGGAGGCCTGGATCTGCTCCCCAGCCCAGTTTTGTGGCCAGGACGTGGGTATTTGTGTGAAGGGTCTTGACTGCTTTTAAGGGTTGATGCCATGTCCTGTTCCACATCAAGCCTGGTCCCCTGGCTGGGGCTGGCCTTTCCCTCATCCAGCCTGGTTCCCTCTGCAGGCTTCCAATGCTCATCGAGCGGCCTAGTGGGATTTCTCGTTCTCTGGACAGCACTATCCAGGCTTAGCTAGCTGAGGATAGCAGATTCAGATACGTTTATTGATTCAGATGCCTTTATTGTTACATAATTTGCACATGTACAGAGGAGTACATTTATTGGGTCCCGGTTCCTCAACCTTTCAGCAGTGACATAATAACAACACAAGATAGTGACAGTAAGGAAGTATAATACAGCATAATAGTAATAAAAACAATGGCTACAACTGGAATAACACCACAAGATAATGACAGTAAGGAAGGAAGGGTACAGCATACTGTATTAGAGCAGAAATTACATTAGGGATGGAAATGGAAAATCCCGAAGGCGTTACTACATCAACCCACATATTCCTTGCTGTTAATGTCCAAACAATGATTTACATGTTTAATATACAGACAAGGCCTTCAATTTACACATTACCAACACTATTCATGCCATAGTTTTAGAATAAAATACAGTATGGCTGCACCAAATGTTGGCCAGCTGGAAAGATGTCATTGTATTCATTCTTTCCAGGTGACTACATTGTAATTTCATTTACTCAGACATACTGAATCCCGCTTTCTTGAGCAACAGATGGCAAAGTAAAGATTATTATCATTAAAGTGAATTGTAATTTTGATGGTTGACGCTTAACTTTATTAGACTTGTTGGATTTGTTTGTTCTGTATCATTGGTTTAGTTGTACATGTACCACATGCAGGACTGCAATAACAGTGAACCAAGTGAAATTGCCGTATAACAGTATGTCTGAACTTTGGCTAGACCTGTTCTTGACACATAAGTTTTGTCATGTTGATCTTTTGTCTTTTCCTCACTTGATTCAAAGTCTATTGAAAGGAAATGCTGGACGCCATCTTGGCCAGCCAGACGAACTACCCATCTCTCAACTGTGTCAACTCTGCTGCCAAACAGACCTGTTGGGATTAATTCACATCATGGCTCCATGACAGACTGTAATGTAAGATATTGCTGTAGCTTTTGGCACTGATGAGTCTTGCAGTCAAGGCAGCGCAAACCCACACTAGTCCAAATGGGCTCTCTTGACAGAGACCTTTCTCATCCGTTAAATGCATCTGGCTGTTGTCGTAATCAGGGTGTGATTTGTGAAAAAAACAGAAAGAGGGCATTTTTTAAACGTAGAACATAATTCACACTTACAATTTTATATAAACCGCACACATTTCATAAAATGGCTACAGTATGCGCATACCATTTTCAATAAAATCTTACTCTTCCTCCAGTGCTACACTGTTGTCAGTGTCCTATTGCCTCCCTCTCCCTCATTTGAATGATTTCCATTGATTGACACTTCCATCCCTTGGATATTGATATTGTCATTAAGTTTTGGGGGGATTTTCATCAATATTCCACTGCTGAAGCCATTATCAATATGCAGCCTCTCTGCTGTTTGGGGGGCTTCTGTATTTCCCTGACACTCACTACTACACTGCACACTACTAACCCGTTTTCCCAGGCTAGCCACTCGCATCCCTCCACTTGAGACAGATGTTGTGCTGAATTCTGTCACTGTGGATAAAGAAGTGGAGCAAAGTGGAGTAATGAGTGTTTAATTACTCTGTATACCTCAACACTAGGCCTATACTGCTGTCTAGGGTTGGCTACCATCCTAAAATGTAGGCTGACCGCAATACATGTGAGGGAGATAAATTATTTAATACATAAACCTGTATTATGTATTCTAACTCATAGTTTATTATTGTGGGTGTTATAGCCTGTTATCACTAGTGCCATTCTGAGGTTTGCATTACATTACAATGTGTTAATCTTTACCTAAAATATACAATTGCTTTTTGTAATAAGTTGCTCCTCTTGTGGTTGGTCTTTGCAGAGTGGTAGAAATTGTATAAACACTTGTTTTGTCGAAAGAAGAGCTCAGATCAACTAAATGAAAATCGGCTGCGCTGAGAACGTACATTCAGCAAAGGGCAGCCGAATTCTGACGGTGGAAGTAAGTGAATATGGGACGGTTATTTGGAGCTTTCAGCATGTTAATCTATTTTGAAGGAATTGCGCCATCTGTGGGTGATTTTGAGAAATCCATGTATTTAATTCAATGCTAGAATGAATGCAGTATGTCACAGATGTCAAGAAGGTGGGATGAAACGTATCTCCCTGGTGATTAAAAAAAAAAAAAAGATCAGAGGAAGGGAAATCAAAAGCAGAAACATGGAACCCCCCCCATCCCCCAGCAAATCACACCCTGGTCATAATTATACAGCTTATCTGTTTCAAACTACTACTTTTTGGAGCAATGAAACGAGTATTGAAACAACTATTGTGCTCAAATGCTCCCTAAATTCAATCCTGCTTGTACAGTACAAAGATTGATACAATACTATTTGTACAATATTTTCTTCTTTTTTTATTGAACTGGGACAGATTCAAACATATTGTATATAAAACAAATGTGTTGCACTATAGTTTACATCTCTTGCGCTATACCGTTAATAGGTATTACAAACAAAACAACATTCAAGTACATACCCACTCAGGGAGAAAATGTGTTTGTCAACTATTTAAAATACACACCAGGGGATGCTTCTGGAAAGAGTCAAATAGGAGCAATACACCCACTCAGTCCTCAATCTGGAAGTGACCCAACTCCCATCTGAACAACAATACTTACCCCAGCGAGACCTATAGCATGAATTCATTAAAAGTTCATTCCAGTCAGACATAAACTTCCAACTGGCAACTCCAGTCCCCCCCCCTGATAAAAAGTGTCAAAGTGGGCTATCTGGTAGGAACAAAAAAAAAAAATGTACAGCAGGCTTTTACGCTGATGGTTCTTTGAGAGTTGGCACTAATCGATTGGATGGGCCAGATTCATTGAATCCACAGTGAGTCTGGGGAACCCGGGGCACTGTGGCGGGACCGGAGGAACAGAGAGCGAGAGAACATTCGTCGGATTCCTACAGACCAGTTAACGAGCTGCTGAAACAAAATAATTCCCAAGTCAATACTTGGCCAGGTGGTGGACGGAATTCTTAATGCTTCGATCTGCAACTTTCCGTTCCAGTCAGCTCCAGCTTCCAGGCTTACACGTCCTGCCATTTATTTGGAATATTTGTGAGAGGGTCTTGGCTAACCGTTGGCCATTAAAAAGGGCACTCTTCCTTTTGGTCTGAACCAGAGTACATACTGTAGCACTCACACAACGCAAATGTGTAATGGATGCACTACTAGAGACTTAGAAAGCGGTTCCGCCAGTGAACCTGTCAGGTTGAGGTGACGTTAACGTCATCTTTAAAAGCCCCTCTCTCTCTCTCTCTCTCTCTCTCTCTCTCTCGCTCTCTCTCTCTCTCTCTCTCTCTCTGTCTCTGTCATGCTTTTGCTTTGTGTAAGCGTCTGCGCCGGGGTACTCTGCTCATAGTGTTATCATAGCTTATGTAATGGCCTCCTGTCTTCCTCGCTCGTTCACTGTCACCACACACTGACTCATTAATAAATCCCAAATGCATCTATTACTGGGAGAGCATGGCGTATTAACATCACCTCCACCTGTCAGACTCACTGGCTTGATATGAGAGAGAGAGAGAGAAGGAGAGTCTTCCTAGATTCTGGTATGGTTTTATACACAGGATATGCAAGTGCTGATAAGAAAGACCAATTTAAAGGATGAGCAGAAAAGCGTGATAATAATCAATTATCTTCCTGTGGTGAGTGCTGTCAAATTGCTGACTTTCTGATGAGTCAGAGGTGTGTATGAGGAAGTGATGATTGAGAGTTAATGTCACCAGACCGGATATTGTCTCCACTTAAAGAGGGAGGACAGGAGGGGAATACAGAGATGGAAATAATGGGGGATAGAGAGTTGGAGGTGTTGGATCAACGTGCCGATGCTTTGCATATGTGTAGGAGGACTGGAGCGAGTGTGTTTGTGATTTATTTGAAAATGCATTGACTGTCACATATGGGCTGTCCAACACTGTGCCAGATAGCAATAGTCAGGCCAAGATTCTTAGTGTCTTTATAATCAGAGCAGTGTGTGTGTGTGTGTGTAAGAGAGAGAGAGAGAGGTGTGTGTGTGTGTGTGTGTGTGTGAGAGAGAGACAGAGAGAGAGAGAGAGTTGTGTACAGTATGAGTGTACAAGTGTAGTTACAGTATGTGGGGAGTGCAGGTACTGTATCTGTTTGTGTGTGGGTGTGAAGTGGGGACAGACAGGCAGATGGGTCGATGATTTGGATAGAGGCCCGGTTTCTCCTGCCAGACATGCATGAGAAAGCAGGAGTTGGAACACACAATCATTAAGAATCATTAAATGAGAATCGACAAAGGAGTAATAACACTCCAACACTCTTTTTAGGAAGAAAGAAAGGCAATTTCTTCCTTCATACATGCCACAGCCAACGTTGTGTTTATCTGTTACCCTTCTGACAAATGAGATCCATTTAAAGAAAAGTCCCAAGATTAAACGAAAGCTGGGGTCAAAAGCTCCTTTACTCAAACAATGAGAAATTGCAAAGGATGGATGAAGTAGTTTAAGCCAGCTCAAGGCTGTTGCCAACATTCCAGTCTTTTTCTTCTCAGAGTCTGTCTCCTGTATTTGATTGAAAAAAGAAATAGTATAATTTTCAATAATCTCCCTTCAACAGTTGAGAGGAGAAATTGAAATGTGTGGGCAAATTTTCTGCTATTGACAACTATGATAGAGAATTACTAAGCCTTTTGTCATATTCTCTCTCTTGGCCTTGACAACAGCCAATTTCTATCTGAGAGGTTTTTTCATTATTATATATGCCGGTACTATTTCTCTCTCATACTACCATCATATTTTCTGTTACACTTTCTAGGTTCCAAGTGATGGTCAAGGATCATATTCTCATTCTAATGTGTTAAGTCTTTGCAAAAAAACATCTCTTTAGGGCTGCATTTCCTATGTTAAAGGATTTCACAAAATGTTTATCCCTCTGCAAAAGCAATGCATTTACTACTAGATGCATAGAATCAAGAAAATGCATTTCCCAACTAGCAGGGTTCAAGTATGCTAAAGTTAGGCACTCAACACTACTGGTTAGGATCATGGTTAGGGTTAGACTTAATAGCAGAAAAAATGGGTTGCACGTGGCTGGTTCTAAGGGGTGGCAGGTAGTATAGTGATCTGGTTCATGTACTCATAGTACACATACGACTAAACCAACTGACTGTGCCCTTCAGGTAAGCAAGTTACTCTGGATAAGAGCATCTGCTTCATGTAAATGTTTGAAACCTGAGAACCATATATTACAAGCAGAGTGACCAACACCCTCGGTCACCCCCAACCCTCCACCTAACATAGCATTCATTATTGTATTAGTAAGTAAGTAAGTAAGTAAAACTTCATTTATATAGCACCCTTCCCAGCACGAGTGCACAGAGTGCTTTACAGTAAAAAACATGAAAGTGCAATTACATTCAATTCATCTCTTAACAAAACCGTCCATCTCTTAACACAACACAGTCCATGCATTTCTTAATTGCACAGCCGCTCCCCAGGTTCACATTCAAATGGAGAATGGGCTGGCCAGGACATGTGTTGCACAGATATTATCTCAATGTCTATCATGTGTGTGTGTGTGTGTGCGTGTGTGTCTTTCTAGACTTCTAAACTGTGAAGCATTAGATGAGCTGAGATGACCCTTCAACCCATGGCCAGAGGTTCTTCATTGTGTAATACCACAGGGTTCTTGTTGGCCTCCTTACATTTTGCTGCCTCCCCACTTCACAGAGATCCGCTGACCCGAGGGCCCCTCCCACTCTTTCCCCCCCAGATCCTTTGGATCTTGGCTGGGAGTGTCCTCCTCGGCGAGCCCCTGAAGACCAGGCATTAGAGCAGCTTTTACCAGCACTTAAAACCTTCCATTCCCCACCCAGGGGTGAGGCACCGTAAATCACACTTCTCTCTCACAGCACAGAGAGAGCGCTAGATGGATGGTGCACCTCTACAGGACCTTTCGCCTTAGATGGGCTGACCATGTCGCTGCCTGGGCTGTAAAGTGACTAGTTTGTGGGCTTGGAGGGAACAGGTCTGAGCACCAGGCAGCACCAGGAATAGGACACAATGCATCCAGAGATGGGGGAACGAGGATGATGGGAAAGATGCCAGTGAATGTTTGTGCTGTGTGCTGCAGCCTCATAAATCAGAGACTGTGTATACTGACTGGGATGAGGAAAGGACGCAGAGACATCTGGGGGAGACTCCATATCCGCGGCAAGCAAACACTGGAGATGCGTTCTCTGAGGCTGCCGGAGAACCCTGGAGCAGATGTGTGTGTGCGCGCAGGTGCGTCCGTGTGTGTGTGTGTTGGGGGGGGGGGAGGGGGGTGTATGCGTACACAGCAAACATGTATGTGTGTGAGTGTGTGTTTCTCCATTTCCCTCTGTTACGGAGTGGTCTGGAGGGATGTGGTGAGAGGTGCGGCCAGTCAGGCCATGGGAGTGAGGCGGACGCCATGCTGACAGATTGCTCAGGACTGTGTGTTTGTGTTGTATGTTACTGTCTGATGTCCTGTCTCCTGTTCCCATGCCATAAAACAAAAGGAGCATGCTTTTAATCCAGCCATCACTCAAAGTGTTCAGTTGCTATGCATGAATACACATAGGATGTCTTGTTGTGTGGTCTTCAGCATGGATCTATGATTAAGAACGGACTTTGGAACAGACTATATTTTGAATCTGATCTGAAGATATGATATCTGGCTGAAAAAAGCACTAGAGAAATATGAGTGATGTCAGTTTCACGACATAACAGATGCTGGACCTAAACAAGCTCACTCAGGGATGACAAACCTGTCAAACAGCATTGTGGCCCAACATATTGAAGTGACCTTTTTGCTGAAGTGACTATTGGCTGGAAGACTCAAACAGGAACTACAAAAGGCAAGTTTCTGACCCTGCCGCTCCTACAACCCTCCCTAGTTCATTGGTGTAACAGATGGTTACCAGTAGCTCCGTCCAGTCGACTTTTCAAACACATTATATCTCTCTAGAGAGCTGATTACCTTTCTTTGTTCTAAGAAAGTAATGGTGGATAACCCCTTGACCCAAGAGTTTGGTTCCGGACCCCACGGGTCCCCAATCCCTTTCTCAAGTAGCTCGGATTACATTAGTGACCTGATGGGGCTTGTGTCAGATGTATGCACAAAGACATGACTGCTACCACCACCTCTGATGTGACCTCACGGCAAGATATTTACCTGACCTGTTGTGACCTAAAGGATAATGGGTTATGGGATGGGATATGGGATGTCCTTATGTTTTGTGCTTAGAGTCAGTCATACTTTCTGTTGTTGCAGGCGACCAGTGAAGTTAGTTTGTTGCTTGAAGTCTTTTGACTTCATGCTCATTTCTTCTCAAAGTTTGATGAAAGTCGGATGCTCTCTCTGTTTACATTTTTGTGTCTTTGAATAACATTTTCAAATTGGTTGTGGGGTCGCCTTGGATGATGAAGCTTCATGTACCATTGCAACTATTTCCTCTAAAATACTGACTTTGTTTGAGTTTCTATTCACTGGAATACAAGTCCAGTCTTTTCTACAGAACATTTCCACAAATATACAGAAATACAGTATAAACTTGGTACACAATATCCTCAAAATCCAAGGCTATTCTATTTGTAGCTGTAGGTTTGCGACCAATCTACGCATGTCAGGAGTGTGCCCATGTGTATTCAGTGTGCATCCTCTCTCAATATCCCTCTACTAAAAGGCTGGACATAACAACAATATCTTCCCTGCTCCAGCATTCCACCCCCATTTTAACATAGTAGTAAACAAAAAGGATATGAGTCACTAAGCATTAACATAATGACCCTCTGTCTTTCATTTCATATCGTCTCTTCTCTAAGGCGACCCAGACCGAAAGCCGGGCCTATGTTTTACCGCTCAATTGAAGCCAATAAATGTGAAACACGAAACACAATGATTGGCAATAACTTCATGAATCTGACAAGAGGGTCGTACAGTGGGCCAAGGACATCTCTCATGCCTTTTATATCACTTCCTTCATATCTGTTATAACATGTATTAAGTTTGAATGTGTGTGTGTGTGTGTGTGTGTGTGTGTGTGTGTGTGTGTGTGTGAGAGAGAGAGAGAGAGAGAGAGAGAGTGTGTGTTTGTGTGTGTCTGAGTACAAATTCCACACAGTTCTGCCAAACCCACTCTTCCTCTGTCTTCCAAGACTGGTAATAAAAACCGTAGCCCGATTTTCAAGATGTCATTTCTGTCGAAACCTATCATTTCCAAATCAGTGTATCTATGTATGTGGGTGTACTTGTCGGGGGAGGACTACTGCTAAGCATTATAGTCTTAGGACAGATTACAAGTAATGAGGAAACAGAGACGGCAGGGTCTTTTTATCTGGAGTTCCACAACAATGCATTTTGGCTATTAAATTGTTTATGTACATTTTTACTCTGCACAGCAGGATTCTACCACAAATATACACAGCCTTCGTCATGGTCGATCTGTCTCTCTCTCTCTCTCTCTCTCTCTCTCTCTCTCTCTCTCCCTCTCCCTCTCTCTCCCTCTCTCTCTGTCCTTCTCCCTCTCTCTCTGTCTCTCTCTGTGAGTGAGTGTGTGTGTATGTGTGCTTTTGAGTCCATGTAGAGGAGTGTGGTCGTATGCTTTACCAAAAGTGTGTGTTTCATTAGGGATTCACTTTGGCTAGATCTGTACTATTCTATTAGATGTCAATGTCATTTTAATTTCATCACCGGAATATACTCATCCATAACAATCCCTCTCTCTCCCCGCTTCCCAAGTGATCTTGGCCTTGTTTCCTGTATCCATTGATGTGGATAAAATGGTTTATAGAAGACACTGACTTCTACTGTGGAAACGTTCAGTGGCTCGTTTGGAAACTGCATTGTTGTCATGTTCAACAAACTTCAGTAGCAGTTGCATGACAGCTAGCTTCTGCCACACGAGAAAGACTACCTCAGCAATGTACTGTACATGTAAATGATATAAAATGAAATATTTCCCTATGTTTACAGCTGGTCTGGATAGACTTGGGTAACACTGATGGCTAGTAGTTCGCCAGAGAGCCAAAGCTATTCTCTACTGGATTTTTGGACTTCCCTGGATTTCTTCGGTGGGTGAGTCTAAGTGGTTCTCATGGATTCCTGTGACATGATATTTGGTGATAACTCAATCTTTTTGTCCTTTGTTGTAGTCCAGAACATTACTGGCATGTTCTTTAAAACTTGCAGATTAATGTGCATGGGCTGATTGATGAAACACATTTCATCAAGTATTTTTTGATATACCAATCACAATATCACAAAAAAAGGATCTAGCATTTTAAGAAAGTCCAATCCAGTAAATTATCCCTTGTCCTGGGGATGACTTTGCTGACTGCTCCACACAGAGCCAATGTGTTCATACACATGGTGGATGACTCTTGGAGAGAACAGTCCTTTGGTAAGCCACACATGCTTTTGACCAGCTCTGGGACGTCACTTAGTTGTTTGGAGATGGAGCCGTGTCTTGCTCATCATGTGGGGGAGTGAGCAATCAGACTGGTTATGCGCCGTCTGTGTGTTTGCTTTTAGAACACGGTTCAGGATAAGGTTGTTGACGAGCGCTTCTTCTCCCCCACATGTTCCAAATAAGGAAACAAACAAAAGACAATTACAACGGCACCAAGATGATAGGGCATGTTCTGTGTTGAAATAGATAGTTTATCACCTGCGTGATGTATCCAGCTATGAAGAAATGGAGATAAGAGGCCCTGGGGTTGTGTGTTTTACTCTTTATTGAGAAGTACATTTGTTTTGAAATAGCTTTCACAATATTACACAGGTAGCCATCCCACTGGACTAAATCAACAGTAATATATCAAGAGTGGGCTGGGCCAGGCTGTTACAGAAATGACAGCTATGGTGAGTTGAATGTATTGACTTGGCATGGACAGGCATCAGCATAGTACATATTTCACTGATAGAATATGTTGGCCGAGCAAGTACACCACATCAGAGTTCTTCAGTAAGACAAAGGAATTTGAATTTAGCCATGAGAGGCTTTTTTTCTGGCAGTACTAACCATATATAAGAAAACTAAACCTGTGGGTAACGAGAGGGAGAGAACTTTATTTGTCATATAAAAAGTATCCGGGACCCGGGTGATGAAACCATTAAACGGTTATAGGAGTACTGTACCCCTGCTGACACTGATTCCGTCTGAGCTCTGTGGGCTGCATGTGCACCAGAGACGGGCAGCGGGAAACCCAAACCGTCCCCAAAGTCCCATCACTCCCAATACCGCTCGGTGGTGTCCTTGAAATTCCAGTCCGTCCACCCCCTGCCCCCCTCAGTTTAACTTTTCCCCACAGTCAATCAGGAAAAGGGCCAGGTCTCCCCCAGAATGGCTGAAAGACCTCCACCACTATCACCACCACCGCTGCTGCAGTGGCCCCTGCTAGCGTTTCAACCTCATTCTACTACTGACTAATTAGTGTTACGGTTAGTTTGCATTTTTGGCAGGCCAGGAGGCTCCCTGTGACACGTGGGGCTATTATGTCTAAAGCGCTTGTCAAAGCACAGGACAGAGGAGCCGTGCTGACTGGATGTGGGAGCCAGGGATGGGGAGAGTGTGTGTGGGCATGGAGGGGAGCGGGGGGAGGGGGTTGTTGCGGTCTGTGGCAGGGTCCTGACAGCTTTGGTCCCTAGCCTGGCGGCCCACCACAGCAGTACCGGGAACCAGGAGAAGGACACAAAGCGTTGGTGGGTGGGTAGGCTAATAGCTACAGTGCCGCACACACATGGCTATTTGCATACACACACACACAGACAGACACACACACACACACACGGATGACATTTGTATCAATAAAGCCACCATGCTGTCATGAATTTACCGCAATTCCACAAACTAAGACGTGAACAACGTGGACAACTTCACCCTGTCTTTCTCTTTCCTTTTTTGTCCCTTTTTCCTTCTGTCTCCATCCCTCTCTCTCCCTCTCTCTCGACACCCCTCCCTCCATCCTGGTCTTTTTCTCCTCACTCTCCTTCTATCGTTCACATTGGACCTGACACTAGTGTTTTCTCAAGTGTCTTCCATTTCCAGGCCGTTATACCCCCCACCATGCTTGCCCCCCTCCTACCTCTGATCTTAACTGACCCCCCCGTAGATACTGTAAGCTGTCACTCACTCAGGAAAATCAACCCATTTACAACCATTTATGTGTCTGTGTGTGTGTGTGTGTGTGTATGTGTGAGAGAGAGAGAGAGAGAGAAAGAGAGAGGAGGAGAGAAGTAAAGGACAGGTCACTTAGCTATGGGCCAGACACAAGTTCATATGCAGTATATAGACTAGATGGCGTCTCTGCCTCATACACTGAGAAATGCATGCGTGTGCACACCCTCACTCGCATGCACGCGCACACACACACACACACACACACACACACACACATACACCCCCCCTTCCCTAACCCTTGTCTGTTGCAAGGTTATTATAGTTAACGAAAACTGAAACTAGATGAAAAAACATTTTAGTTAACTGAAATAAAAATAAAAACTACGCTTTACAAAAAAACGATAACTAACTAAAACTGTATTGTGTGTTTAAAAAACTAACTAAAATAAACAAAAATTATAGAGAAAATGTCCTTAGTTTTAGTCTTTTTCATTTCATACGTAAGCCTAGTCTTTTGGGTGGTTATGAAATCCATCTTTTTTAGCTGTGTCACTGCACAGAAGTAACCTGACGTGCGCCAGATGGTTTGTTTCACACAGAGTGAAACAACGTGAGCTCACAAGATCAGGATGGTCTCACGAGGCTAGCGCAGAAGAAAAAAAACCTAAAACTAATACTGAAACTAATAAAAACGAAACTAAAACTAAGCATTTAAAAAAAAAAAAAAACGTAAAAATAAACTAGCAAACCTGCTTTAAAACTAATCAAAACTAAACTGAAATTTAAAACAAAAAGTTAAAACGATATAAAAATAAAAACTAATGAAAAAAGCTAAACTATTATAACCTTGGTCTGTTGGCTGCTTACTGTTGTCCCATGCAAGAATATTCTTGCTCTCTTGCTGCTGCTGTTTTGCCTGCCTGTTTATGTTACTCTTGTTCTGTCGTGCTCCCTGATGCTGATGGGTGCTGCAGCAGCTACCGGCCAATGCTGGCATGCTCGTCTGCATGTCATTTTGTCATGCTTGTTGTGATTGTAAGCAAGTAGTGAGTGTGTTGGAAATGTTGGAAATGTTTGGATGTGTGCTCCTGCTTTTAACTGTGCTGGAAATGTTTGGATATGTGCTACCTATAACTGTGTTGGAAAAGTTTGGTTGTGTCAGTTGTTTGTTTTTTTAACCGTGTTGGAAATGTTTGGAAGATTATAGGGGTAAAACAGCATCCATCCTCGCTGACTACTTATGCCCCCTGGGAGGAGGTCCAGTCCCCAAGGACGAGGCCGGGATCGACATCGGAGGATCTTTGTTTTTTAGAGAAGGGATTTATGCAGATCTTGCATGTTTTTGATATATATATATATATATATATATATATTTATCAAAAACATGCAAATATATATATATATATATATTTTTTTAATGTTTGTCTCTTACAGCCGCAGCATGGATGAAAGCCCAAGCCAAATTTTTCACTTTGTGAAACAATAAAGTTAACCTTGAATCTTGAATAATCAAAAACCCCCAAAACACCCTGAACCTAAACCTAGCCATAAATGCTTAACCTTACCGTAACCGCCAAAGACATGTGATCGGCTTAAAGATTTTTTTTTATTTTTTTTACACCTACTGTATCCCCGAATGGTAATGACAGATCTTTCTCCAGCACTGGTACAGCATGAACGTAAAATATGTGTGGAGATACGCCTGGCTATGTGAGACTACCCTAACCCTAACTATAACCCTAATTGTAACCCAAGTTCTAAACCCTAACCGTTGACCCTAAATTAACCCTAAACTTGTGAGGACCTTCCAAATGTCCCCACAAGTGAGGATTGTTATTGTTTACCTATTGTTGTGGGTACATTTGTATAGTTAAGTGCACACACACACACACACACACACACACACACACACACACACACACACACACACACACACACACACACATATCCTTCAGCCTCAAGTCCTTAAGTACAGTATATGCAATCCAGATTGTATCTAGCCTGTAAGACTAAGACAACCATCTTTCCCCGAGCTCTGTACAAAAGATTTAACAGTATGATGAGTATGATGTCACTGCTGCAACATCCATCTGCCAGTCCCTAGATTGGATGACATCCGGCCCCCGATCCCAGCCACCCCCCACCCCCAAGCCCAGTATTTATTTGCATTGTACAGACTTTTCCCTGTGATTTATTGCAGTCAAAAAGTGGAGGTTTATGGTAACCCTGCCAGTTCGGGCTCCCCGGGCTACAGTCTAAATCCTGGAAACCAGTCTCCTGTATAGTACTGTAGGAGAAGAGAGGAGAGGAAAGAGGCATTACTCACAATCTCTCCACACCGTATACTCACTTCATCCCCGACTCCTCCACCTCCATTAAATCCTACACACACCAGACCGCCCATTCCTTTCCTGTCCTGCTCACAGATAGACCTGAGCGCAGAACTTTTGTTTCCTTTGAAACCCCATCGGAAGACTCCCTCCTTCCCCGATCCTGGCAAGCTGCAAAAACTCCTGCGTTCCGTGACCACTGCGGCCAAAACCTCTCCCTGACCTTTCATGGTTAATGTCAGGTATAAGAAAACCTTTGATTATATCAGCATCTTTCCAACCTGGAACAATTCTGTTCCATTAAACAATGGCTAAAAAGACATTGTCCAGTGCGTCTGTGGTCCATGATATCCTACCTACTGTACACTGCAGCGTCCTCCCCCGGAGGTCAGAGAAGAGCCTCAGGCCTGAGCATGTCATTAATAATGCAGGGGAGAAGAGCCATTGGCTGGGTAGGCTGAGTCCACAGGCAGCCCCAGGGGCTGGACGTGCCTAGGGGCAGAGGGAGAGAGTTCCCTGAGGGTAACACCAGCTATGGACACAGGCTGAGGAAAACCTAGCCAGTGATAACGCTGGTTAGGATTAGTCCTGGCTCTGTGTGTGTGTGTGTGTGTGTGTGTGTGTGTGTGTGTGTGTGTGTGTGTGTGTGTGTGTGTGTGCGTGTGTGTGTGTGCTCATGATGAAGCAGAGGTCTGGAGACTGTAAAAGGGAGACTGTATCAGTGCCCGTTAACACCTATGATGATCAGTGCCTCCACGTTGGCGACCGCCAGGGCGGAGGATATGTTGTCACTTGGGTATATCCGTTCGTTCGTTACAAAGCAGGATTATACAAAAACTATTAGACCGATTTTCATGAAACTTGGTGAATGGGTGTAGCATAGGCCAACTTAGAACCCATTACATTTCCGAGCAGATCTGAATTCCGAATCACAAATTAAAAGAAAACAAAGTTTGGCCATACTTAGATCATTCACTTCATCTAAACCTTGACTCCATCCTTATGTCTTCTGCCAAGTCTATCGTCCTGCCTGGTGGCTGAGTGGTTAAGGCTTGGCAGCAATGATATTTCATCCCGAGGTCACGTCCTGATGAAGATTATTATATATTTTTTTTTTAGAATGTTAAATCAGCTTTAGATATCAACTTAGATATCAACTGTATTTGCTGTTTAAGCAACCAATAGTATCTTATGTTTCAATGCATGTAAAACAAAATCAAATCTGATGAGAAACAAATCAGATAAACACTGTATTAGGAAAATTGACTTTTTTATGTATTTATTTTTTTAGCTTGGATCCTGTGGTATTACATATATATCATATGATACTTGATTTTTTCCCTTCTTCATTACAACGAGGAGTCAAGTCAGCTTTAGAAAGATAGTTATCAACTGTATTTGCTGTTTAAGCAAACATCTTTCCATGCATGTAAAAATAATAAAAAATCTAATTCTCATTCACTATTAGGAAAAATAATATTTTCTTTGCCTGGATCCTGTGGTAAGCTATTACATATAAACTGAGGTTTGATTTTAACCATTTCAACTAAGTTACACCAACAAAATGCATTGATGCGCAGAGGCTCTGAGCACCTTTTCTAGTTGCTGATGCTTTCAGCATGTGGGTTGAGGTTTATATAAAGTATATCAATTAGATAGCAGGTGCATACACACATGCTGTGACAAACGAATGAAGCTCATCAAAAGTCTGTAATCCACTCAGGACAAGTGTATAAGCACTAACCCCCATTCTAATATTTGAACCAGTTACTGTACCAAGTCTGTTTACCTAAAAATAAGTTCGGTACAACTGGAAAAAAGCTGGACCATTTTACCAGCGCCTGCCTCTCCTTCATACGAAGGCATTGGAAGACATTGTGTGAGAACTTCAGTTACAGTCTAGATAAAGCCTATGTTCTGGGTATTGTAAACTACGCTCACTGTCGCAACGCTTGGCTCCCGGCAACCACCAAATGCAACCCTTGCCAGACCCATTCACGGTTCATAAATCGCACACAAATATGATGTTTGATTTTTCCTTCCCACCCCATCACACGCTAACCAGACATCTCCACAAACAGAAACCCCATCTACCCGGTATGAAAAACCCTCTCAGTCTCCAAACACCAAAAAATTGGATGCAGCGTCACCTTACATTCCAAGTGCCTGTTCAGTGTGTGAAGTTTTGCTCATAATCGCGAGCAACACTAACAAGGTCTCCCCCTGACCGCAGGCCTTTCTACCCCTCCACTAGGGATGAGAGGAGGCCCACTGTTCCCTTACACCATGCCTGTGAAACACATTATCACTAGTGTGATCCTTCTCTTACCCCCATCTCTCACCTTAATCTCCTCACTGGCGGGAAATGACATTTATAGGGTCCTGTGCAGTGGTCTGTGACCAGAAACTGTTGGCGCTCCTAAACACAGCTCCCACCCTCGCTGCTCCTCTGGCTGTCAGTCAAAGAGAGCAGAAGAGTGTTCAGTGTCTATGAACGACAAGATTGAATAGCTCAACTGGACAAGCTCATACCCCGTCCCTGAACCTGCATGTGTCTAACTGTGACCGGCGGGACTCTCATTGACCAGATTTGCCAAGCCACAGCTCTGAGGCAGAGATATACCTTATAAGGTAAGTATATAGGCCTACAGTCAGACTCTGACTATGCCCAGCCAATCGAATTCAACACCCAAACATCCTCTTCCTGAAGAAAAGAGAGTAGTAAGTAATTTCAAAGACCACTTGTATTTTTCCCTCATTTGCTCCTAAACCAGGAAGCAAATCGGTTATTATGGAAAGTACAGTATTTCAACCTTTCTATCAAAGGAAGTCAGTATGGCTGCTCAGGGAGGCAAGAGGTAATGGATGAAAAACTCTGCGTTGGAATGTTCTGGCAGTGAGGCTGGCTGATGGTTTAATGGATATTTATACATATGAGCCCTGAAAAGGACACAATGCTTAGCCTGAGAAACTAGTGTCTCTTACACACACATACACACACACACGTATACAAGCACACGCGCACACACACACACACACACACACACACACACACACACACACACACACACACACACACACACACACACAGGACTGATAAAAGCCTGAAGTGCTCCTTTATCGTTTGCAGATATTTATTTTACACTGTTTATAGTTCTGTATGTCAAAATTTTGGTAAAAGTGTGCTTTAACATGTTGATTTAAGGGAACATTTACATGAAGCTCTCCTCTTTCTCTGTCTTTCTGCTTCCCGTTCTAACCAGAACCACATTGGGAGCGCATGTGAACATAGAACACCAGGGAAGGGATTTACATGTAGAACGTGAACTGAACAATCCATAGACTTGGTCTGAAGCCAGACTAATAACAGTGAGATATTAACAGGTCAGGGAAAACCATGTTGTTGTTACTTGTAGTGGGCTGAAGTCAAATAAACCGTGGTATGACATAATCATTATGATGTAATATGAATCATTATCAAGTCAGAGTTACTCAGAGGACTTTATTACTGCGATTGCTGATGAAGACGTAAGTGCTGTTCGACTCTACTTAACTGTTTTGTTCAATGTGGTGTGAGTACATTTACCAGGATATTTCCAATGAATTGGACTTACTGGAAATGGGTGAAAAGTATAATTTGATATACAGTATCCTTCTACAGAAGGGAATCTACAGGCAGGTCCGGGCAGTAGCCTGACAATCGGCTTTGCTTAACTGTAGACCATAAGTACATTGTATTTACTCTATTTTAGTCACAGTTGCTTGTTATTTTTGTATTTCTTTTGTATGTATTTTTTATTATTATTGTATATTACTTTATTTTAGTCACAGTTGCTTGTTATCCTAATAATATTATTAAAAATAGCTTATACCAAGGAGAATACAGTGCGTATGTGTGTGTGTGTGTGCGTGTGTGTGTGTGAGCGTGTGTGTGTGTGTGAGAAAGAGAGATACAGTACAGAGAGAGATAGAGAGGGAATGAGAGAGAGGGGGAGAGAGAGAACGTGTGTGCATGTGTGTGGGCGCACCTCAACGTGTGTGTGTGTGTGTGTGTGTGACTGGGGCCGTAGTGTCCTGGCAAGCAGTATTGCTGACAGCAGCAGCCTAATTGGAGCTGTTTACAGTGTGGTGGCTGCTAGTGGAGTCTCTGGGAGCCCAGACCATTAAAGATCACAAACACACACACACACACACACACACACACACACACACACATGCATGCACACACGTGCACAGACACACACGCACACCTATTTAGATTCTCAAGATGTTTATTCTAATTCGTTTCTCACCCTTAGGCTAATACACTTTGTCGAAGAACAATAAAAAAAAGTTAAATAGAAACAGAGCTTGGAATAAGGTAATGGAAACCATTAGAGGACATCATTGTTCCATATCTCTGCGTGTGTTTGTGTGGGCCGTAGCACATGGCGTGGTCATGCCAGAGTACGTGCGTGCCTCCTGCAGTTGCCTTCGCCTTGACAAAATCACACTATTTGTGGCCGTTGACAAAAGAGAACAAGGTCCCTGAGCAGAGGCCATTACTCATGGCGTCGGTGTTTTTTAACGGGGGACTGAGTGAGATTTGGCTAACCCGGACCTAGCCGGGACAATAGCTCATTGATGCTAGCGCCGTGTCACCCCGGCCCCCACACTCCCTAAGCGCCCAAGGGTGCTGACAGACTGATGGGCTACTATTGTTCCACGGCTGAATCAGAGGAAGAGAACCGGGCCCCCCCCCCCTCGCCCCCCACCAGCTAATTATTTCTCTCTTCCTCTCTTTCACTCGCCTGTCTCTATCCTGCTAAACTCTCTTATTGCCTGCCATCTCATTTCATCTCTCTCCTCTGTTCCTCTTCCCCTCACGCTCTCTCTGTCCAACCCGCCCTCTCTCGCCCTTTTCCCCGCCATCCCTCTCTCTTTTTCCAGCCGCCATTCACCATCCCCTCCCCCTGTTTTCA
Organism: Borostomias antarcticus; assembly: GCF_949987555.1. NCBI lineage: Eukaryota > Metazoa > Chordata > Actinopteri > Stomiiformes > Stomiidae > Borostomias > Borostomias antarcticus. The sequence continues at coordinate 29,884,244 of NC_140236.1, forward strand.
TCTCCTCTCTGTATCTGTCAATCTGTGTGACGTGCTGCCGGCCACTTGGCTGGTCAAGTTCCTTATTGATCCATCTCTCTCACTTCATCTTTTTTGTCCTCTCCTGTACTTGGCTTATCACTGTAGTGATCGCTAGCACGCTATTGTTCCTACGTTACTCCCCCCCTCCCTCCCTCTCTCCCCCTCTCTCTCTTTGTGTCCATCTGTGTTTACCTCTTTACTTTTTCACTCCCGGTCTCTCCTCCCTGACCCTCTCCACCCCAGCCCCAGGGGGCCTATCTGAGACCACTTGATGATGAAAGATGAAAAGGGGAGACCTCAGTGAAAACTTTCCCTCATGTTCCACTTAAATTTACAACGCAACCTTCCTTCGCAACATAGCCTCGCAGCAATATGTCACTACAATGACATATAGCAGGAGTACTGCAGTGTTACAGTATGTTGCATACACAGATGAGTTGCCAAAGAAAAACATTCTTTCTGCAGGAGCCCAGAAACGACGCCCGTGCAAGTGCTATTGATGAATCAATTTTGGTGAATCAAAAGTATGTGCACATGCAGGCAACATTTTCAGGCTTCTGCAGAAAAGAGATACAGTACACAGGTTTTCTTTGGTGGCTGGTTTGCACATACAGGACATATTACTCTATACATCTTTCTAGAGATGTTTTTTTTCTATTTCTCCCCAGTGGGGAAAGTGTTATTCTCAATGGTTATATTAAGGGTGAGGATGAGGACTCGTTAGAGTGTTTAGAGTTAAGGTTCGGGTGGTGATTTAGGTGGTGTCCGCTGTGGGATTGGGAGGTGCTGGTCCTAATATTGTGTCACTGAATTACATGCACAGCAATACACCCCCACTCCCAACTCCATGCAACAGGACTCCTTATATGACTCACAGTATGAGGACATGAAACCACAGAGACTGTCCTCATTACAACCGGTTGAAACTCATTATACTGTTTTAATGGTAATCTGATAGTATTAGGCTGTTTCAGAGAAGGTTTTGAATCTTTAGTTGCTCAGTGATGAGAACATGTGAAGTAGATCAAGACAGACCCAGAATGCAGCAGTGTTAGTTCAGATGTCCAATTAAGAGATGTAGTGCTTATTTGAATTTCCTGTCTTTTCTAGCTTTTCACCAACTCTTAATATCTAACTTTAAAATCAGCCATACCATACTTAGTATACTATAGAGTATATGTCTTAGCTTTACATACCATACTTAGTATACTATAGCCCAGGGTATAAGTCTGAGCTTTAACTTTAACTATACTGAATGTTGAGGAAAGTAAAGGATGCAGTGATGTGCCCCACTCCCCTGCAATCTGCCCTTGGTCCACTAAGTGGCAGTCTGATGTCACAACTCAGCCAAACTGCAGTAAAAAAGCCCTCAACAGACACACGGCCCAGGCCAAATGCTTAAGATCAACAGACAGTCTTGAGTCTCTATAGTGACTGATGAGGGTCACGCACACACACAGTACATGCACATGCACACATGGAGGCACACGCTCACATGCGCAGACAGACGAACCCACATGCACACACGTACACACACATCCTGAAACAGAAGCACACAAACACACACACACACACACACACACACACACACACACACACACACACACACACACACACACACACATCCTGACACAGACACGAACACACAAGCTCAGGCAGAAACAAACACAGACACATGGGCGCACGCACGCACACAAACACACACACACACACACACACACACACACACACACACACACACACACACACACACACACTCTCTCTCTCTCTCTCTCTCTCTCTGTCTCTCCCCTATCCCTGACAGCGCCCGCAAGTGACACTTTACAATAACATTCCCGTCTGTGGGAGAGGAAGTTGGCCAAACGAAGTGTCTGAGATGTAAAGGTGGGCTCTCTCCAAACAGAACGCTGACCTGAGACTCCCACATCCACTGAGACCTGGGGCTGAGAATGATGTGTGAGAATACGCCTCTATCCTCCCAGCCATCTCTACATGAAGCCCTTTACTGGTGTTAATGAAGGGAAAATATACTTTAGCTCCCTGTTTTTTGGTGGCATCTGCTCTAATTTTATTTGGGCACACACTTCTCCTCTCTGATGTCTTAGCTCATTGGACTTTTCTTTTGGTCATGGTTTTGACAGATACCAGAGTGATTCTGTTCTTGGCGTTCACAGTGATGCTAGTTACCCTCTCTGTGACAGCGTAGGATTTAGGCCGCTATGATTGTTCAGTATTTCCCATTTGGGTAGAGATTTGGGGCAGATGGCTTAGGATCAATTTAATATGAGAGTGCAATGCGTTCAGAGGAGAACTATGGTTAAAGTTGTGTGTTACAGAGGGGTGGTAGCAGTGGGAGCACTGGCAGTGGGAAAGTTGTGTGTGTGTGTGTGTGTGTGTGTGTATGTGTGTGTGTGTGTGTGTGTGTGTGTGTGTGTGAGTGTGTATGTTTGTTTGTTTGTGTGTGTGTGTGTGTGTGTGTATGTGCGTATACAGTATGTACAGTATGTGTGTGTGTGCGTGCACGCGTGCATGCATGTGTCTGTGTGCTGAGACAGTAGGGAGAGGTTCCAGATGTGGAGTGGGCAACCTGCCTGTTGGGACCCAAACACAGGAACTTCCCCTGACAGCGCAGATTAATCAAAGCCAAAGGAATCTCGCTCCGAAACAGAGAGAGAGAGAGAGAGAGAGAGAAAGAAAGAAAGAAAGAAAGAAAGAAAGAAAGAAAGAAAGAAAGAAAGGAAGAAAGAGAGAGAGAGGTGTGTGTGTGTGTGTGTACTTGTGTGCGTGTGTGTGCATGCGTGCATGCACGCGTGTGTGTGATTGCCCTCCAGCCCTCTGTGCTTGCCTTTTGTCCCCCATCACTTTTGGGGGAGGTCTTTTCGTTCCTTCCAAGTCTCCTAATTTCCCTACTTAGCTGCCCAGAGAATGATTTCAAACCTTAGTTTTTAGTGAATGTTCCCCTGTGGGAGGACAATAATACCTTTGCCATTGTATGAGCGAGAGCCATGGAGTCACATTGGCATAGCATTCATATTTACAATACATCTGTCCAAGAAAAAGTATGATTTTCCAAATTTCTTGATTATAAATTTGTATGTGATGTTTATAGAATATTCAATCAGTCTGCACCATCCATGATGATGTCAGCTGGGTTTGAAGGCTCCATTTGCCTCATGGAACCCTGTGAGCTTGTCAGAACCAATCAAAATTGGTCTCTAACTTTTCAAGGAAGAACCACACCCTTCTTCATTATCTCAGAGGCCTGCTGCAATATAAAACTCACCTTGTTGCTTGCCCTGTCAAGAACATCAGTTAAATGGGGTTTAGTAGGTTAATGGTGTTTCACTGCCTTAATACTCTGCTGTAACTGCACATCAATATTATCTGATAATGTGCTACAGTACGTCCTGACGTTTATCAATTAATTGGAGGCTCTTTGGAGTGCCAGTATAAGTCGGACTGTTTTTAAATAAGAGTGAGATGCGTCTCCTCTGGGATTCTGTAGATAGAGGGGGAGTAATTAGTCAGGCATATCTCTGGTCAGACGTGGGGGTCCTCTGATTGTCTCCTGCGACATCACTGTCCTTCCAGCTCTCTTTCATGTAGATACTTGAGGCAAGTTGTGGACTGATTGGTGTGTTTATCAATGAGATGCTTGTTTTCTGTGGAGTAACGTGAACTGTGTCTGCACAAAAGATTGTTAGTCAGTGCGGTAAGTGTTTTTGTTTATGTGAGGAGGTAAATGCAGTCAAAGCGTCCACACATGGTTACATGTATTTTCCTATAATAGGTCCTAATCTTACAGCCTATAGTTATTTGTTCCATTATTTCAAAATTAGTGGCATGTACACAAAGATGAACAACTCAGTCTCAAAAGCAAAAAGTCTCCAACGATATTAGTGTACCTGGTAACACTTTTATCTGATACGTTGTAAAGTTTTTTTCTGTTCAACCTTCTCCAGCAATGATATCCTCACCCTCCAGTTCTGCTCACCACAAGTAGGCTACTCATGATACAGAATCTCCATTCAGCTCCAGTGAGCACACTACTATCGTAATTACATAGTGAAAGCCTCCCTCCAAAATTACACGCATTACGTTGGTGACCCTGGAAATGAGAAAGAGCACCCATCTCATAGCAACTAATACTAATAATCTAAGCCTCTTATTTCAAGAAGATTATGTTTGCATAATGGAGTATGCTTTTAATTTTATTCCTTGGCACATTGTGCATTTTGATTTGACCTGGAAAATAGGTGAAGGCACAAACATATGTTTTGAATTGATTCCTCTATTCATATACATTCACATTTAATCGCTTAATACTGAAACGCCGACCCATGCCAAGACTTCTCTGTGTCTGGCTTGGCTACATATGTTGTGTTGAGGGTGAAAGAGAAGTGAGGCAGTCACTGTATAATCCGGGTTGTGATAAAAAGCATGAGAGCCGACCTCTAGCGTGCCTCCATTATTGCAGGCATGTGGATGTATGTTTTGAACTGTGGGGCTAACCCTCGCCACTCAAGTCTCTTGTATACCTTTGGGGTTTGTCCTTTTAGCCTAGCAAGCTAAAGCATCTTAGAATCCTCAAAAGCCAGGGCCAGCGAGTTCAAAACGTCCAAATTCCATGTTAGCTCCCCAAAAAGAACCCAGGACACTTCGCTCTGCGTTTCCTCAGCGTCCCGGACTGTCGGACCCCGTCACAACCGTGTAGCGGGCCCCGCGGCGAGAAGAACCAGGGAACCGGGGGCTCCCTGAGGAACGGGGGTGCCTAGCCCAGAGTGGGAGGGGTCAGAGGTGAGGCGTCTGGGATTAGTTTGGCACAACTGCTGTGGTTGGCTGTGTTTACACGTCTAACGGACGGCAGGACTGCAGCGCTGCCAGGCTGCATCAGGGGCCTCCTACCACGCCACCGGGGCTGCTGGGAAAGCACTGGGGGGCATGGCGGAATGATGAATTGAAGGATAGAATGAAAGTGTTTTCTGTTGACTGACTGGAATAACGGCCCCCTGATTGGTTGCTGAAAGTGACGGTTCTTCATTGGATGGTTGTGATATTTACAAGTCAGTTCTTATTGTACGTTGTCCATGGCCTTTGTGTGTTTGACTTACTGTAAGCGATTCAGCACTGTACCGCCAGGATATCTAAATTGGCCGACAATATGAAAAGTGGAACCCAGTCGGGAAGCACAGTGTATTTTTCATGCTCATGTCTAGTTCATTTCCCTGGCTGTTCCCTGTGTTGACTTTGCATTTACTGTCCTTTTGTTATTGGAAAAGGAGGGATGATCCACATACAGTAATGAGATAATGTAACTGAACACTACTGTGAGAATAAGACAGGAGTTTCATCGGAGAGAAACGGAGGTAAATCAAGAGGTTTGCTCTCGCTGCGCTCTTGGCTGTACCACTGATTGGTGCCTGGGGATGGAGATTGGTATCTACTCGCTTACTGACCTTTCTCTTCTCCCTCTCTCTCCATCCCCCCTTGTCTTTCATTCTACCAATCGTACTCTTTCTCTTTCCTTCTCTCTCTCTTTCTCTAGTCCCCTCTCTCTCTAGTCCCCTCGCTTATCACTCATCCCGCCTTTCTCACTCTGGTGTTGGTGATCGGCAGTCTTGCCTGTCCATGCTGCCAGTTCATCTCTGTCTCTTTCTCCATCCGGTGTGTCAAATCTGTCCTTTTGGCTCCAAAGGTCATTTATACATCTCCCCTGTTTGTGATCATCCCTCAACATGCACCACATACAGTACGTGTGCACCACACACAAACATTTAACACGCTCTCTCTCTCTCTCTCTCTCTCCCTCTCTCTCTCTCTCTCTCTCTCTCTCTCTCTGTGCTGGTGGCGTGTTGGGAGTGTGGGTTACAGGGTAACTGGAGCTGTGTTAGTGTGCAGCGTTCCACAACCCACCAGTGGTCTTCCGCTTCTTGTTATGGTTTCCATCAAGCCTGCGCAGAGCTGGCAACTAGGTGTGTGTATGTGTGTGTGTGTGCATGTGTGTGCGTGTGTGTGTGTGTGCGCGTGTGTGTGCGTGTGTGTGTGCATGTATGTGCGTCTGTGTGTGTGTGCATGTGTGCATGTGTGTGCGTGTGTGTGTGCATGTATGTGTGTGTGCGTGTGTGTATGTGTGTGCGTGTGTATGTGTGCGCGTGTGTGCAAACTCGTGTGTGTGTGTGTGTGTGCGTGCCAACACGCGCGTGTGTGTGTGTGCGCGTGCGTGTGTGTGTGTGCGTGCGTGTGTGTACTCTTCTCCCAGCCCTCTCTTCCTCCTTCCCCATCTCCCCTTGCCTGATAAATAATGCCTTTGCAAACTGGCAATTACAACTTCTCAATGTCTTTTAATTCGGTAATCTTACCCATCTCAAAGAGATGGAAGGCCTCAAGTATTTCATCCTATGCATCAACATTGATTGCATAGACAATGCAATCAATCCCGATACTATTGGGTATCTCTACCCCGAAGCTTTCATTGTTGATGTAATTCGATGGATGTTGACGCTTGTAAGTCACCTTCAATAAAAGTCGAGCTTGAGAAATAACAAAAACAAACATTCTCTTTGGCTTCAGCCTTAACCACTCCAGCCAGCGCTGGGAACAGTGCGTTCTACAAGGTGCAGGGTTTGCTTCATCTGGGGAAGCGGCTTAGCTTGTCGGTGGTCGTTTACGGAGTGGTGTAGTACTTTAAAGGGACAGACGGGTTTCCCAGTTCAATTGCAGGCTTTAGCCTCTGGAGAGAGCTCCCGGCCCAAGCTTCAGGCCACGCGTCTCTCTAAACCCCCTCTGCACCCCGTAGTGCTAACAAAAATGGATCAGGACACCTGTAGCGAACACCAATGCACCGTGAAACATCACCGTACAACCCCCCACAATTCCCAGTATAGGTCATAAGACCTTCCAGGAGGCAGTCAGTGGCCAACGATTAAATGGGGGGGAGTCCTGCTTTGTTGTGGTCATCGTTGACAAATCAAAGTTCCTCTGCTGAGCTCCCGGTTCGAAGGTCAAGGGTTCGAATGAGGTTGTTCTCTTGTCGGATTAAAGTGAGCAGAAAGTACTCGTTTTGGACGGATGGGGCATTAATCCAACTGCTTGCCTCTGATCTTATGATGGAGGTTGGGTTGAGCTAAGCCTCCGCAGAATCTCTCCGGAGTGAAATCACTTTGACCCGCCGACCCCCTCCCAGTGTAACCACGGTTTCCCCACATGAAAGTGGCTATCGACTCGTGAGGAGTGACCTCTCTATTGGTCTGTGAAAAAGCTGCCCCCTCAGATGTTTGGGGACAAAAATAGCCCACACCGATGAACTAGGTCATTAAGTGACTCTGCAACGTCAGTTACCTCAACAGTGCTAGTTACGGGTTACCTGGAGCAATGTGCTGAGCGGTGCAAATGCAAGTGTCACTGAGATGTTAGAAAGTGCAGAGCTTTCGAACAGCGTGCCAACTGGCGTCACACAGCCGGGTTCAAGCAAGGCAATTTCTTAATATAATCTGTGGGAGAGCGCAACTGTTTAATGTCACAGAAGATCATCAAAACCACATTACCTAAATGATAGGGGATAGGGGGATATGCAGTGTCACCAGGGTTCCCTGAAGCACGGTCTCCTGTCACACTGTCATCAGCGATGTATGATGGTCAGTACTGGGAGTAACTGATTAAAAAAGTAATGGGTTTTCTTACTTGAAAGTAATGGATTACTGTAATCAGATTACTTTCCCCAGTAGCTTGTAATGTAAGGGATTACATTAGAATTTTCAGTAATCAGATTACAGTTGCTGACCTAATAAAACTGTGATTACTTGGAGTTATTTACGCGCGTGCCTGCTCCCTTTCATTTGGTTGATATACGCATATGGTCTCTCCAGTCGTGGCTGAACAGACTGTTTATATCATCAGGCTCGAGATGTGCCAAGAGTGCTGGTATAGTACCAGATTTTCTTGTGTCTATTATGATCTAAGATGCAAAACTGATCCTAGATCAGCACTTCTATGATTTGGGTAAGGAATGATCTGGTTTTAGAAAGTAACTCAAAAGTAAAGTAATTTGTAATCTGATTACTTTTCAGAGAGAGTAATTAATAATCTAATTATAACTTTGGGAAAGTAATCAGTAACTTTACTTAATTACTTTTATTAAGTAACTTGCCCAACACTGGTGTGCGTGCGTGCATGTGTTAAGGCATGAGTTTGTTATGATGTCTCTGTGTGTGTGTGTGTGCGTGCGTGCGTGCGCATGCGTGCGTGCGCATGCGTGCATCTGTGATCGCAGGACTGTCTCTGAGGTGTGAGCGAGCAAAACGTACGCATGTGTATCTAAGTGTGCCTCGAAACAGCACAGGAGACCATCCAGCCGGTGGCCTGTCCAACATATGCTTATGGCGTGTGTGTCTGGGCCTGTGTTCGTGTGGAAGAGAAGGGAGGAAAGGTTTCGGGCGACTGGATGAGGTTAGCCTAATTCCCTTCCTTGGCCTTGATTTGGTTCCTGCAAGTGTGACTGCAATTTGCGCACTGTCTTCAGGTTCAAAATGACGACCTCTCCTCGGAACAAAAGAAGAGACTGAAGAGGGAGGATGCCATGGCCACATCGTGCCTTGTTCATCCCAGCACCACTTAATTGATGCCAGATCTGCACAGGGGCTGGTTTCAAACTTATCACCAGAGAGGGGAGAGATAGAGAGAGAACGAAAGAGGGAGAGAAAGAAAGAAAGAACGAAAGAAAGAAAGAACTAAAGAAAGAAAGAAAGAAAGAGAGAGAGTGTGAGAGAGAGAGAGAGAGAGAGAGAGAGAGAGAGAGAGAGAGAGAGACTATACTTTGGTGTTATGGTATTTTCCAGCAGCATGTACATCCGGATCCAGATCCCATCCCGTCTGGTCAGTTGTGATGCTCCCCAGTCTGGCCTCAGAGGATGAAGACCATCACAGAGATAAAGCGCTGTACCTAATGGAGAGAGGGGGGGGGGGGTCTTTTCTCACAAGTGTCAGTGCCTCAGTGTGGTGTGAGTAAGTAGGGTGTTGACCTCTCATATCCCGCCAGAGCATATGGATGCAATCATAGCAAAGAGCGAGGAATTGTGGGGCCTGGCTTGTGTAATGGGAAGAAGACAGAGAGAGAGAGAGACAGAGAGACAGAGAGAGAATCTTTCTTCCATGTTCTTCTCCCTCTCTTTTTTCCTTTATGGGTTTGCCAATGGTGGGTTAGGGCTAAGTCAGCTTGTACGGTCGCCTCTCTCTTTCTCCCTGTCTCTCTGTTTCTCTCTCTCTCTGTCTCTCTGTCTCTCTCTTGAACGATGTGTGGGGATGGTTTCAGACAGGATGTTTTTTAGTGAGTGTGGAGAAAGAAAGACAGAGAGATGGAGGACAGAGAGAGAGAGTGAGAGAGAGAGAATACGAAAGAAAGAGTGAGCCCTGAGAGAGAGTGAACTCTTGCCTGTTTGTCACTCATTTTGAAAATGCTGAGAATGATTGCCCAAATGAATGCCCATCGTCCCTCGAACATTTAATACATAAATTCATGGGAAAAAGACATTTAAAATGCAGGCGCTGTCCACATGTTGTCAAACCGGACCCATCTCCTCACTGACAGCATAAGTATGATCCTTTCATCTAGCCTGATAAACATCACCACACTATCAGTCCATTAGTTGCAATCTATTTCTCCCTCTGGCATGTGGACACTCACAAGCTTGACTTTGGCTCATTCGTTTGCTTAAATCAGCTTCAGGCCTTCTTATTCACCATCTTTTTTTTCCTTTTTTTCTTTTTTCCTTTTACTGGCCGCACAATAACTGTAGATACACCTTAATTAACTTCAGAGTAAACATATGTTGCATGCATTAACAGTATTTGTTTAACAAGATATAGATGCACTGGTGTGTTTGATAAGGTTTGCGCTTGTGGATGTGCCACGTCTTGCAGGGATTGTGAACTCTGCCTGTACTACAGTAAATAAGGCATTTGATCAGGATGCTTATTAATCAAATTATGGGCCAGAGCATTTAACATCCCAAACAAGCCAAGTCTGACCCTAATCACAGTCTGTACCCTGAGGTCTGCTGGGCAGTCTCTTTCTGCAAATCACTCTCCAAACCCACTCCAGCAGCCCTTTACTTCCCCTGGTAATCCACTCCATAAATGGCTTTACTTTACCTGTTGTTATACAGTATAGCAAAAAAAAGTAGTACTCGCTTTGAGTAATAGGGCCTGCCAGAAAAGTGACTTGTTTTTCAGGCTATTTGCATGTCAGAACCTAAGGAGAAAATCAATGATGCTAATTAGAGAGTTCCACAGGCAGGCTTTGCTGTGTTGAGGAGGCTGCTCTGATTATTCCGCAGTCAACTGCCAAGGGATTAGCTGGACTAGCTGCCTCATAGCCTCTGAGCCAGAGGGGTATTAATTATTAGAGGGCTCTGTGTGTGCTCGGCCTGGACACTAGCACAGTGTGTGTGCGTGTGTGCGTGCATGCGTGCGTGTGTGATTGTGTGCGTGCATGTGGTTGGATCTGTTTGCACAGGGGTTTTGGATGTGTGTTTTGAGTGTGCTCATAAAGCTTGTTGATAACTGCAATAACAAATATGTACTGCCCCGCCAACAAGAGAACACTTGGTTGGCAAATCAAATAAAAAAAGAAATGAAAAAAAAGGCAAAACTGCCTAAGTTTCCAAACGACACCGTAACATGCATGTAGATTAGAAGGTATCAAAGGGACTGTATGTACTGTAGACACTCACTGTACCTATACATCACACACACTCACCTGGCCCGAAGAGACAAGGGGTCAAGCTGAAGGCTTTCAGAGTGTGACGGAGGACGAGGAGTGTGTTTATATATGTGATTATCGCTTTGGCCTCTGACCTGAAGTGGAGCCATTTATAACACAAACAAAGGCGGCACCCTGCAGTTTCCGTGGTGCTTCTCCTCGCTCCCTCAGACCCCCTCGCCACTTTCTTGGGGTCACATGTTTCCCATTGAGAACAGTTTACCTCCATCCAGACAGATTTCCGTAAGCCTTTGATTCAAACCAGAGACAAAGGAAGGTCTCTCTCTCGGTGTGCTCCTTTCCACAAACCCCCCATCCTGAAATGATCTGAGCTGTGAGGAATTTTGGTCGCTCTTTTTTGTGTGTGTCTGTAGCCTTCCAAAAAAAGGCATATTAAAGGTTATTTTACACTTCATTATTACTAATGGATCCCGAAAGCATGAAACACAGGACAGGCCCAGGACCTCGAATGAGAGGAGGCATGTTCGATTTGCGGTCCAGGTCAGGTTTACATATTTATGCCCTTCGCTCGGCTTCAGCGAGCAAGTAAATATGCCTTGGATTTCACATGCCGCAGTCTGAACAGTCTGTATGCCCACTTGAATTAGACCAGCCTTAATCAAGCAGATGTTTGACAAATTTGATAATGTCTTCATGCTCCGATGCATTGTCACAGGGCTGCACTTCAAAGGTATCCCTTTCATCCTCCCAGTCAAATAATTTCTCTCTCTATTGTCTGGTTTAATTTTAGACATACTCAGAACAATGGTCTGAGGCCTGTAGATGCACTGGGTTGAATAAGGGAGAAGGATTGACTCATCTTTACTCAACACTTATACTGTCTAATAAAAAAAAGTAAAAAAAAAAAAAAGTGTTGAAACCTTACTAGCAATTAATGCTGACTTGGGGTCTTTGCTGTGACTTTTGTGGCCTAGGGTCTTTCCTACTCACATGATCACATGACTGAGGCCCAATTTTCCTTGAGAGGTCAGTGCAGCAAAACATCCTTTCCCTTACAGTAGTAAATGTACAGAGTCCATGTATTGCAAAATAAAGTAGGTCTATACCAAGAAGCCATCATTGACATCAACCAGTTTCTAAACCAACTTTTTCACAATATCTGCTTATTCTTTATTTACATTATGCTAATGAAGTGCATTAGGCTTATTCAGTCTGCATTGTTTAACTATCAAATACACTAATATTTAACAATCACCTCAGCATACCCCTCAGTGAGAAACTCTCCACCAGAAAATATGGATCATCCTTCCCTCTTAGCGTTGCTACTTGCTCTTGGTGCATTTAAATGTCTATAGTTTGATTCGGTTTTGATACTCTCAGTGCATCAAGAGCTATTCAAATAAGAGAGTGCCTAGAAAAGCAGTCAGAGTGGCTCTATGGTCTTGATGTGTGAAAGGGTTTAGTTTGCAGAATGTAAATTACAATCAGTTGAGAGCAAACCTTTGCCTGAGCCAAAATTAAATTGTTTTGCATCTCGATTTTTGACATATGTGGTTTGAATTGGTTTGAGATGTCGAGAATGCCAGTGCACTTGGCTGTAATTATGAATAAAGAGGCCACCTGTGCTTCCCTCTCTGAGAGGAAACGGCTCAGGTAGGTACTGTACTGCACACAAAACAAGTTAGTCGCACTTGTCCCATTTTGGTTCACATAATTGGTCATAGTGTTCACCTATTCAACGATGTATGCCCAAAAAATTACAAAATTCTACTTTTGTTGTAATCTTATATCAAAGTATATAATTTCTTACTTCCTGGAAAACGGTAGGTCACGTGCAATTACGACACCAGGTACCTTAGATTTTAGGCCAATAATCTCAAGACAAACATCCTGTCAATCAAAACATCAACTACTGCAGCCTCAAGTGTTGAATATCCCGCCCGCTCGATAACGTTCCAATGAAATTCGTCTAAACGTATGCCCCGCCCTTGCAGCCCGTTTCAGGCGGAAATACGTCAAAGTACAGAAGCAAGATGTTCTCCAACTTCCCTTTCGGTGTATCTTTAACAAGTAGATGGAGCAATAGCCGGTAACTGCCATTTAAACAAATGTCAGAATTTACAATTGATAGCCCCACCTTAGTAAGCCATTTACAGATGTGATCATATCCAAGCAGACAAAGTCCACGATATAGAGCTTATCTCAAACATGCAAGGTCAGATCCCACCAGCATGTCATTCTGGTTTGAAGGAGCTTTGCCTAGTCTGGGGATGTTCCCAAGAGATGAATAAATCCTTTGAAGTCGGGATGTATCTGCCCCCTGCAGTGAGGAGACTGAGCTACAGAGACCAGCAGAGCCCTCTAATGACACCCAGAGAGAGCCCCCCACCCCCCAGCATCTGTGCCAGTGAAGGGATGGAGGGGAAAGAAAACAAACAACTGTCCACCATTAATTAATTAATAGACCATGGCTTAGATTAACATGGGAGATTTAAGGCTCTTCTAAAACCATCTTCCAGAGTGGTCTTTCAGTGAGGTTTTCACCTGTATTTCAGTTGTGTACCTATTGTGTCTAAAGGCATAACAATTTTGAGTGGAAATGGGAGAACCCCTATCAGCATTTCAAGGGTTTTAGGAGGATGTATTGTAATATCTATGTGTATGGTATGGTATTCTGGACTGTTATAGAGACAATAGTTCAGTAATGTTGTGCACCAAAATATCCCATACTGTATCCCACACTGCATTCAACTATTCAACCACACTGTATTCAACTATTCATCATACAATAATCTATTTCATGAGTGGAAGCAAGATGCTGAGGTGCTGAGTTCTTTGAACAGGACTAAACTTTGGTTTTATTGGGCACATCCCTCTTACTCATCCAGATCCCTGCACTGTTGGAACCCCACAAAGGAAACACCTTTCCCCTAGTGAGCAACATTTAATATGTCTTCCTTTTATTCACTTCCCCATCTCAGGGACTTCTCTTATGCCCTAAAGCCCCTCTCCTGGTTAAATAACCTCACATGCGCTGAGGAACAACGATAACATGTCAGCACAGTCTATCACTGATCTCCAGAGAGTTCACCCCTTTCCGGCGTGTTCATAATCTCAATACTTTATCGTGATACAGTACATTGGCTTCGGACACTCTGAATCAATCTCAGCCACTTTTGTGTCTTGGGTGGACTTTATAGGAGACTTTTTCTTACTCTCCCTATCAGTAGAAAGGAATTAACCGGTAATTTAGGGGGGTTGGTGCACATTACATCTAATTCAATTACTGCGCCAATCCCCTTAGGCGTCCGTCCTCTTTAAACGCTGGGCAATCCAACTTGTGTCACCATTGGAGAGGTGGACAGGAGGAGGGTTATTCAATAAAGACCGTATTAAAGTCTCCGAACTTGCACACCCGTAATTGTTTTCACCCTGCTTTAATAAAGGGGCTTATTAAAGGGGAAAATAAACATCTCAGAGCAAGCGGCTCCTCAGGAGAGAACCTGGCCATGTTTGCGTTTCGCCAAGATGGTGGAGATTATCTGGGAGGGCCCTTTTTCTCTGAAAGCCTAGAGACAGTATTCCAATTACGCAAAGCACACAAGGAGAAAAGGGGGAGAGAGAAAAACATGACCATTTACAAAGGGCAGCATTATTAGGCCCACCTTTTGGACTAAATGTGATTCTTACATAGGCCATATGCATGTCATGGAGGCACTAGATAATGGAACAATTATAGGGTTTTGTGAGGGCAAGTAGGGAGGCGCCTCCTGTGTTGGGGCCCTCAGCACAGTATGAGGTCGACCAAGATTAAAACCATGTCAGGGCAGACTCTAGCTCTCAGTCAGCATGGTCATGTGATAGAACCACATCCTGTCCCTTCTTTTGAATCCACTGTGTGATCGCTGAATAAGCCCGGGAACCCTAGTTTGCTCAGGCTTGTAGCCTAAACAAAAATGCAGGGAGTCCCTTTTCTCCATCTCTCCCTTACCACTGGCCATTAACCAAGGTCTAAGCTAACTACCACATAGGAGGAGATCATTCATAATATGAGAGCGATATCATGCCTGGGGTCTCACACCCCAGTAGACACAAAGTCAACATATAACATAACCCCTCCGCTGGCCTGAACCATTGCAAGAGAGGTGGGGGGGGGGGGGAGAGACCCAGTAGGGAAAGCTAAAGGCCGTAGCTTGCCTCCCATCAGAGGATAAAGGAGGGAAAAACAAATAAAGGAGAGAGAAGGGAGGAAGGAGCACAGCAAACATTACTGGGCAGGGGGAGGAATAATAGTTTTCTCAGGATGTTTATTTGGACATGGCACAGAGTAGGGAGAGGTCACCACAGGACTTAAGGAAGGGAGTAATGAACCCAAGCTGGAATTAAAGACCCCCTACTGACTCTTGTCACTCTGCCTCGCCAAGGCCACCCACCACTGAGATATGGGATGCCTTATTTTGTCTGAAGACACATAGTCTTTGAACCAAGATCATGTCATCTTCAGAGAGCATTGTGCATATCATCTTCAGAGAGCATTGTGGGTTTTGTAGTTTGATTGACAGTGTCTGTAGTTCAACACCCTTGGAGTGACTGCAATCTTGTGAATGTGTGCTTTGACAGTTGATGAGACAGATAGTAACAACAGAGGGGTGTTTATGAAGAATCTCTTATATCAGTTAGTTGAGATGGACAGGATTCCATGCATGTTTTGTTTACTGTCTCTTTTCTGGCCCCCGGGCGAAACTGTTTTTTTGCTGCCCTCTGGAATATGTAGGGGTGGGACCTATGCCCACACCCCCATTGCTCTCTGTAAAGCGCATTGTGTATGAAATGCGCTATACAAATAAAGTTTGATTTGATTTGATTTGATCTTTTCCTGTCCCAGGACAGCTCTGAGAACCTTGGTCTGCTTAGTGTCAGTACGTAGCTCCAACGCATCCCTAGTATTTCCACAGTGGATAACACTTCACCTGCAGCGCCTCAGAATGGTGCGTGGAAACTTCCCTCTGAATTCCAATCGCTTCTGCTAAGATCTAATCCAATACTACTAGGGCTTAACCCTCCATCTGCATACTCTCGTAGGCTACAGTTCCCCCTTCCCATCAACACACTCTGACCTGTCAGAGCAAACGTGTGCTTTTGTTTCCTGCAATCCTCATAATGTTTTGATCCTTTGGGTGAATGCATTATTTATTAGATGTTAAGGGCTCCATTGCGAACCGTAAGTGGCAGGGTGTTGTATTTGCTTAATGAATGAGGTTGGGAGAGATAAAAGGGAGAAGTATGACAGCACTAGACGAGGCAGAGAGATTCAGCATGTCTTGCTTAATTGCCGTCTGTCAAGCGAAAAAACTCATTGTCAGTTTTGTGTAGAATTCAGGCGTGATTTGAAATATTGTTTGGGAGGTCTGTTGAGTGCACTCTTAATTCAGCAAAGCCAGATTGATGTGCCTTTGCACCTGTGTTTAATTTGCTGTCAACATCGATGTTAAAAGTTCATAGTTTTCCTATTACCTTGGAGTTCAACTGAAGCAGGCATGGTTATGCTTACTCACGTGTACAGTCAAGTCCTAACAGTGGCTTGTTTTCAGATATGGTAAGATCTATTCCAATGGGGTGCTTTTTAAAGGAGGTCAAGGCAATTACATATTCCATTGTACATGGTGCCTGTATCTTGTACATACAGTATGACAAATAAACATATTTTAATCTTTGAGGAGCAGGGGACTGAAACATGAACAATGGGATTGTTAATACAGTTGTGGCAGAGAAATACAACTCTTCAGATTAATTCATATAGATTTTGGATTGCTTTAGAATGATCCATCCATCCATCCATCCATCCATCCATCCATCCATCCATCCATCCATCCATCCATCCATCCATCCATCCATCCATCCATCCATCCATCCATCCATCCATCCATCCATCCATCCATCCATCCATCCATCCATCCATCCATCCATCCATCCATCCATCCATCCATCCATCCATCCATCTTCATCCGCTTATCCGGGGTCGGGTCGCGTAGGCAGCAGTTCCAACAGGGGGCCCCAGACATCCCTTTCCCTGGCAGCATCAACCCGCTCTGCCTGGGGAATCTTTAGCCGCTCCCAGGCCAGTGTGGAGATGTAATCCCGCCACCTAGTCCTGGCCTCCTCCCAGCCGGACACGCCTGGAACACCTCCCTAGGGAGGCGCCCAGGAGGCATCCTCACTAGATGCCCGAACCACCTCAACTGGCTCCTTTCGATGCAAAGGAGCAGCGGCTCTACTCCGAGTCTCTCCCGGATGACTGAACTCACCCGATCTCTCAGGGAGACCCCAGCCACCCTCCGGAGAAAACTCATTTCGGCCGCTTGTATCCGTGATCTCGTTCTTTCGGTCATGACCCATCCTTCATGACCATAGGTGAGGGTGGGGACGAAGATAGACCGGTAGATCGAGAGCTTTGCCTTTTGGCTCAGCTCTCTTTTCGTCACAACAGTGCGGTAAAGCGACTGCAGAACCGCACCAGCTGCTCCGATTCTCCGGCCAAGCTCCCTCTCCATGGGTCCCTCACTCGTGAACAAGACCCCCAGATACTTGAACCTCACTTGGGGTAAGGACTCATTTCCTACTCGGAGCGGACAGACCACCGGTTTCCTGCTGAGAACCATGGCCTCAGACTTAGAAGTGCTGATTCTCATCCCAGCCACTTCACACTCAGTTGCGAACCTATCCAGAGAGTGCTGGAGGTCGCAGGCAGATGATGCCATCAGGACCACATCATCTGAAAATAGCAGCGACGTGATCCCCAGCTCACCGAACTGCAAACCCACCTCCGCACGACTACGCCTCGATATCCTGTGCATGAAAATCACAAACAGGATTGGTGACAAAGCGCAGCCCTGGCGGAGGCCAACCCCCACTGGAAAGGAAGACAACTTACTGCCGAGGACACGGACACAGCTCTCGCTCTGGGTGTACAGGGATTGGACGGCCCTAAGTAGGGATCCCCTCACCCTATACTCCCGCATAACCCTCCATAAGACCTCTCAAGGGACCCGGTTGTAAGCCTTCTCCAAGTCCACAAAACACATGTAGACAGGTTGGGCAAACTCCCAAGCCCCCTCCAAGATCCTTGCGAGAGTGAAGAGCTGGTAGGTGGTTCCACAACCAGGACGAAATCCGCATTGTTTCTCTTCGATCTGAGGTTCGAATATCGTCCGGACCCTCCTTTCCAGCACCTTGGAGTACACTTTCCCTTTAGAATGATAGGTAATTGAAATTCCATGGTGAACTTATTGCATCGCCCCACAATGTGCCTCAAGGGGGAAAATGTCTCTAAAGTTGAGAAACAAATGGTAACAGATTCTTAAAAGTCATTACAGTTTTACAACCAAAGTAATCGAAAGTTTCAAGTCGCTGCAATAAAAAATATGCGGTTTTGATTGGAATGTTCTGCCTCCGGTCTCTCTGAAGCTAGCTGTACCCGCGAGCCCTTGCTCCTTTTCTGCAGGTCATTAGTGACCCAGTAGCGGCCTTTGATGTATGTGCGGTCTGATGTGTCTGTCATATCCATGCTAATCCAGGGAACACCCCCAGCCACCTGTTCCACCAAGCATCTGTCCACCCAGCCTGGCCTGCCCCACTCTCCGCATTGCCCCTTAGCACATTGGAAGATGGACTGGTCACTGTTTCAAGGCATCTCTTGATGGAGGTTGAGAAGATAATGATGCTCTCTCTATGCTAGTAGAGAATGTACTATGTGATTCCTAGGCTACTGTAGAAGATAATGATGCTCTCTCTATGCAAGTAGAGAATGTACTAGGCTATGTGATTCCTAGGCTACTGTAGAAGATAATGATGCTCTCTCTATGCTGGTAGATAATGTACTACAGTATGTGATTCCTAGGCTACTGTAGAAGATAATGATGCTCTCTCTATGCTAGTAGATAATGTACTATGCCCTCCCTATCCTAGTAGATAATGTATGTTCTCCATACCTGTGCTGTATGCCAGTAGAGAGTGAATCATGTGTGTCTGTGCATCAGAGCCTGCAGCACTGTGACTAAATTCACTTGAACCTGCCTCACTCTCACTTTCTACTCTAGTCTTCCTTAAAGGAGTAGTAAAGGGAAAATGCATGTTTAGCCCTGTTTTAAGGTTACTTATGATCATATACAATGGTTCAGATCAAAATGTTGACAAAACTAGCACTTTTGAGAAAGTCTGATAATTGCTCTACCACCGTTTTGGTCATACAATGGATGTGGGTGGGAACCGTGAAAAATCATTCAAAAAACATGTTAAACTCTCAATTTCAAAGACAAGAAACTCACCGAGGTGTTAGTTGGCGTTCTGACATATAATTCGCCATAAAGTAAGATTCTAGTTCATCTGGAAAGGCTTTTTTAAATATTTAGCATAGAACTATTTAGTCGCAGCACATACGTGTGTAAACTTCCGCAAACTAGGTAGCCTAGCAACATAAACAATAACAATAGCTACCGTAAGTAGTTCTGCTTCCTGAATCCCCTCTGCGGATTGATCTACACATCTACAACGGTCGCTTCAATACAAGTCAATGGATTTCATAAAATGATCAATAAAACCCTACAGGATTCATACTTTGCAGCGAATTTGATGTCAGAACACCAACAGACACCAATTACCCCCTCGGTGAGCTTCTTGTCTTTGAAATCGAGAGTTTAACACGTTTTTGAAAGATTTTTCACGGTGCCCACCCACATCCATTGTACTGTATGACCTATAGTGTTAGAGCAATTATCAGACTTTCTCAAAAGTGCTAATTTTGTCTGAACCATTGTATATGATCATAAGTAACCTTAAAACAGGGCTAAACATGCATTTTCCATTTACTACTCCTTTAATACCATTCTGAGCAACCAATTACCACTTTAACAACACTGTTACTGTTTCATCACCAATGCTTACTGACTCTTGATAATTCAGCTCAAAGTAATGTTCAGGGGCTTTGAAGGAGACTTTGAAAGAAATGAGCTAGAGCAGAATACCTTGTTTATAGAGAATATGTAGTTCAGATAAAGTATCACCCCAGGCGAGATATGCCCTATTGGCTTTAATGAATCCCTCAGCTCAGCGCCTGTGTGTCGACTGTGCATGCCAGCCCCTGCATGCCCTCTGCAGTAGAGCTCTCCCAGAGAGGGCTGTCGGTCTCACTGGTCCAGTTAGAGCTAAGATCACAGCTCCTCAGGTTTCAGAGGGAGAGTCAGGCGCGGAATGATGACCTCATTCATTAAATATGCCAATTATGGGAACTGTAACACTCACTGCTCACTGGAGGCTCAGAATTTTTTAGTTTTTAATTACGATCATATCGGTTGTCTCTTTGAGCATGACTGCCAGTGTGAACCTAAGTTATCACTCAAGTTTACTCTACAGAAGTAGCAAGAGAATGTAAGTAGTATTAATATGGTGTTCACTCCACCCTTCCAGAGCTCTCTCAGGGGGTATTTCGTGTCACTCAACTCCTACGGACCTGAGAGCAGGACATCTGATGTCACTTGAACAAACCCAAGCAGCTGGCATTAATGAGTGACTAACCACCCCATGTTCAGGGACACTAACCACCCCATGTTCAGGGACACTAACCACCCCATGTTCAGGGACACTAACCACCCCATGTTCAGGGACACTAACCACCCCATGTTCAGGGACACTAACCACCCCATGTTCAGGGAAACTAACCACCCCATGTTCAGGGAAACTAACCACCCCATGTTCAGGGACACTAACCACCCCATGTTCAGGGACACTAACCACCCCATGTTCAGGGACAGGGCATTGATGGTATGAGAGGTGGGCAGCATGTCTCTGGTCAGTTCTCGCCTTAATGTTTGTCACTCTCTGTCAAGGGAGGGATCTGTCTGGTTCCTCCTTCATGCTAACCATTAAGCCGTATTTGGGGACTGTGTGTGTGAGAGAGTCACTCTCCCCATTGGAAACCAACCCCTGGAGAGCGCCGGGGCTGTGGGCGGGGATCTGTCCTTTGATTGGGTGCCAAGGGAGGGTTGCATGTTTCTATACAGAATTGGAATAGGCCACCTGGGAGGTTGTGTGAATGGGACCAGGGGTTCCTCTGGCTATTGTCCATCATAAGTCAGGCCTCCGGTTGGCCGAACTAAACTATGTTGGGGAGTAAACTATTTTGGGAATAACCCAGAAATAGAAAGATGTTTGGCTTATATAATCAAAATTGCTCATTTCAATAATGTGGCTGACCTACGTGGGGGGCCTGGGGCAAAATTGAAAAATGCACACCTTGTCGGATTTACTGTGTTTGCACTTAGAACAAAGCTTGTGGTAGACTGTGTTTATTTCAATGCCAACATCCGTGATTAATTATTGAACAAAGAGAGCATGTTGCTGCAAAGAGAGGAATACAAAAAAAGTGTTTGATTCTGCAGAATTCCCCTCAAGTGTGGTTTAAACAAACCATTGGCAAAATTAACAAAGTCAATCCTCAGGGCATCACTTTACTGACCAAATAACAACAGCAGGACATCAAGTATCCCACGATGGCTTATCCAGTGATGTTCAAACTGCAGGAAAGGTCCTCCTCGTCACCAAACACATGCTACATTAAAGGAAAGTAGAACAATATGAAGGAGTAATGCAACTGTATATGCTAAAGTACAGAAACGGGGGATTGTGGACTTGGTGAAACATGGCTGGAGCTCAGTTACACTTGCTTACTGCATGGAGCTGAATGTGAAGTCCTGGGAAATAAAGCAGCTGCCTGGCCCTTTCTCTGCAGGGGGATGAAGATCAGTGGACTGTGTAAGAGTAGATGTGCATGAGGGAGAGACCTGCTGCTCCAGGTGTTGACTGCTCCCTGGCACTAGGATAATGGGGAGCAAAAAACTGCACATGCATTATACACACGCACGCGCACACGTACGCACACGCACACACACACACGCACAGGCAGACACACACACCCACACACACACACACGCACACGCAGACACACACACACACGCAGACACACACACACGCAGACACACACACACACGCAGACACACACACACACACACACACACACACACACACACACGCGCGCACACACACACACACACACACACACACACACACACACACACACACACATAGATTACACAAACGCACCATCTTGGCTCTGCTGGATGGCACATAACTGCATTATCCAGCTATTCATTTGGAAATTCATGACGTGGAAATCATGTTTAGTGTTGTGCCAGGTTTGTAACTCCATATTGTACAACTGTCCACATCCACTTTGATTTGAGTCATAATGACGGTCTGTATCAAAGCCCAGGCGCAATTCAACATTGTGTTTGAAGTCGGCCTCTGATCTCAGAGGCAGTCAACTGTTGTGAGCCAATTACAACAACTGGTCGTAGCCTATTGCACATTCTCTCACAGCTCAAAACCTGGCGGAATCTCTTGAACCCAGACCTACAGAGACCTGGACCAAGCTTTGACTCCAGCTCCAACTGTAACCCCAATCAAGTCCATACCCCACTCCTTTGATTTTGCCCTTTCTGCTTATTGGCCTTTGTGCCAACTGCTAACCTTAGTTTGACCTCTAATTGTATATAAACATACTAAATCATGTTCATAACAGTATTTAAAACTCCAAAGAATCCAAAATTAGACCATGTGCTTCCATGCTTACTCACAACACAACCACCCAGGTGGTTCATTTTCATTCAGCCACCGATTACAGTCCTATAATGGCTTTCCTGGTAGAATGCGATAGACCTAACACTACACGTCTGAGCAGATGCATAGCTCTGTTTATAGTACCCTTTCAACTCCAATTACCTATTATGTTATAGAATGGTGCCATACACTCAAATGTGTTTCTAATGTACCTTTATTTCTGATCTTGAAGATGACTTCATGGAACAGTCTCTGGCTCATCAGGCCCAGTCATACTGTACTTCATGAGTTCCTCTTATTTTCCATATTCCATTATATTTCCACATTACACTCTCCAGACCCTGCTGGATGATTGAAAGGAGGTAGGCCGTGATGTTCTCCTGAAACAGTCTGGTATTTTCTAATTTGAGGTCCTGCTCTCAGGCAGCAAAAGTGATGAAATCCCTCTCAGTCAAGGTCACCCGTGGCTCTGTAGTGTAATTGCAGACAAACAGCGATTCTTGATTTGAATCCTTACACCATGGCGTTGGCATGTCTTTTAAAATGAAGTTGGTGAGCGGGTAGGGCTGCTGGTAACAGTTAGGAGACATCAGCATCCCCTCCAATCAATCGGCATAGAAAGGGCAACAGTGATTTGTCTGCGGCCATTTTGCCTGTCAGACATGTTTAACTTCCTGGCGCATAATGGCTCTTGCACTCTGGGTAAACAGCCATTACCAGGCTGTTTATTTGGAAGGCGGGGGCCGTGTGGATCCCACCAGGGTCCAACGACAAACCCTGCCCGAAAGATGAGGGGATGAGGGGAGAGAGGAAGAGTGAAGGAAAGACCCAGAGGAAGACCAAATTTATTTGGAGTAATTGGCTCCACTTGAGCAAACACCCTAGCTTGCCCAGTGGTCTACTCAATTCAAGCCGGTACCAACGATAAAAAGAAAAATCTCTCTTCCCATGTTCACCAGTGTAGGCCAAAAGCACACGCATTAATTGGGGCAGCGCTTGAAACGGCAAACCTCATTCCAACTCCGTTTTTAAAACTTTGGCACACCACTCAGAGCCCTCATGAAACAATTTGGGGTATTATTGTTTGAATACCTCAACAAATGTTCTGGTTTGGAATCAAATGTGACAGGATGCAATTGTTATGAAGCATAATCCTGGTCAATGCTGTACTCCCCCCCCCATCATATCCTAATTGGAGTAATCAGAATCTTTACAAACATCTGGGCTACAAGGCTTCTCCAGATTCAGATTGACTACTTCAAAGATGTACCTCAATACATAATCATACATAACCTGTACTTTTCCAATTATTTTACTGTAGGATTAACTTAATAGGAACATAAACATGACTGACATAATTTACAGGGCCCACTTCTGTTACAAATCATTTGCACTTTTTGTCTATGTTGCATAGAAAAGCAACCACAACCCAATACACCTCACTTTCTCTACGATGAAAGAAAGCAAATATAGGAATGAATCAAACTCAGATAAGCCCTGAGTGCTTTTTTAGAGATAATATGGAAAAAAACTGCAGGCATAAAGGGGTATCCTTGTCAAATGCTATGATAACAGACAGGGAAAGTCCGGTTCTGTGAACACACACACACACACACACACACACACACACACACACACACACACACACACACACACACACACACACAACTTTCATCATCCAACCAGCCCTCGGTGGGTCGCTGGCCCCCTGGTGCCCCCCCCTGCAGGACTGTCCTGCTCCGGAAAGAGGAAGCCCTCTGAAACAATAGGCCCCCTGGCAGCAGCAGAGAGACCAGAATGATAACTGAGACATCTCTGGGCCCTCTGACAGATCAGCACCACCGCCAGGAGACGCCTCTGGACCCGTGGGCACGGGAGGAAGGGCAGACAGGGCAGGCGGTGGAGGTGGAGGTGGGGGACAGAGGGTGCCGTGAATCCCCCGAAGGCGTGTCATGCCTCGGTCAACTGACAGAGTGAGGCTGGGGTGGGGAGTTGTTAGATGGATGCAGGCGTTGCCTGGGGTGAAGGGAGGTGAGAATAATGGGGAGGGGGGTAGTGTGTGTGTGTGTGTGTGTGTGTGTGCGCGTGTGTATGTGTGTGTGTGTAAGTACACACAATTCACAGGGGCATGGTGGGTGGCTTGTAGTTATGGTCATGTGACTTTCTGTACAGGCCTGATATTGGACAGCCTGGCAGTCACCCCATCCCAATGGGCCCTCCACATGTCACACTCTCCATGTGTGACTAACCTCTTTTCCCCTCTTGCCCCAAAAAACACCCCGCGGTCCTATACGCTTATTAATCTGCCTGAACTCACTCAGGAGGACAGCAATGATCCAGTATCCCTCACAGCGCCCCCATCCTATCCCCTGTGTACTCGACTGTCGGTCTGCTTCACAGTGATGCGTTTCTAATAAGAGATCTCAGTTTGGGGTCCCATTCCTCACTTCTGGTAATCAATCTGTGTTGACCAAACTCTTCCTCCTTCATTTCCCTGTCCTCCTCCCTGCATATTCGAGTGGCAATAACTGAGAAGAGAAAGACATGATTTCTGTGGCTTGATAAAACTGGGTTCAAGAGGCCATCTGAAGAGACATATTGAACAGCCAAAAGCCAAATGAAGACAAACGCTTGGCTCTAATTGTTGCCTGGAAACACCCGCAGGCGATAAGCCGCGTCCTGCCGCCGGCCAGACGTCAGCGGGGCCCCGTCCCTCCACTCTGTCCCTGACCCAACGACTGCTCTGTCTGGGGCCTGGCAGCTGGCTCTGGACACAGGGGTGAGCAGAGTTTATCAGTAAGCTGCAGAGAGTGACTAGTCTAGCCCTAAAGCATAGGAGTGGTCAGGCGTCTGTCCTTTTCAAAAGTAGGGCATACATTTTCAATGTAATTTCCAAGAATAAGGGAGGGTTATTGACAATGGAAAAGAAAGAAAATGCTGCAGACTGTTCTGTCAGACAGTCTACTACTGCCTGTACTGCTTATGACAATCTACCAAATGTAAAGTCCTTGTGAGCTTTGATGAAAATGACCAGCACATCTCAATAGGTCAATAGATTGTGTACTATATATATATACTGTGTGTGTGTGTGTGTGTGTGTGTGTGTGTGTGTGTGTATATATATATATGTATATATATATATATACACAGTATATCCTGGTCCAAAAGTCTGTTCAGGTGCTCATTCCAATTGCGGAGGGCATTACGGCTCGTCTTGAGCTCCATTAGCATTTAAAGGAAGATTCATCAGATATCAAACATTTTCAATTAGGCATGTTCAATTCTACATTTGATACTACCAAATGTGGAATTTCTGTGTATGCATACAGTCGCTGTATGCGTAGTCTCTGTGTGTGTGTGCGTTCATGTGCTTGTGTGTGTGTACTGTATGCGTGCGTGCGTGTGTGCACGTGTGTGTGTGTGTGTGTGTGTGTGCATGTTTGTTTCCAGCCAGGTGATCCAAGTCTTTGCTGCTCTCATTCTGTCCAGCTGTTCCCCAGACGCTTCAAACTGACAACAGAGTGAGGGAACTAGGGGCTAAGACAGAGAAAGGGACCTGTTTAACTGAAACACTGCCAAGATGGAGTGCAGCCTGCCGGCCTCTCTGGCACAAATCAAAAATACTTTTTTTTTTCTTTCTGAGGGGCAGCTGATCTTGTACAGCTATTACATCTTACCCTACTAATCTGTCATTGCTTGTTTGGCTATCAGAGTTTATTTCAATTGCCCCAGCAACACAGTGAAATATCAAAGAATCACTGCAATATGTGTATAATCCTATGAGAAATTAACTGGCATGTTTTAAAGGTGGACATGGGATTGTAAGGTTATACCACAGACATCGACTGACAGAATTAACACATAACCGCTCGCCTCTAACTTTTGTTCTCTCTTTCCAGAACATCAATTTTGGTTCCGCTAAACCACATAAGCAGTGGTTAACCCATGTCTGATTGTGTACAAAAAAAACAATCCCTACGTGGTTTCAACATCCAAATCCAAAATGTCCCTGTTGTCAATCAAAGTTCGTTTTTTAAGTGGGGACTCATAACAGCTTGCATCCTTCCATAGTTTATATTGCCCTGTTCTCCTGTTTTGCAGATTTATCCCTCTTTCTACGATTTTGCAGCGTGGGGGTTTATAGGCCCTGTGTGATATTGACTCAAATTCTACAAAAACACAGTACTCCTCACTTGGAGCGATTACGCATGGCCAGCCAGATCTCCACTGTTTGTCTTGGACATGAGAAGAACTGTCACATTCTTTTTTTCTTTTTTTAAATTCTGCACAGTCCTTCCAAGCAGACAGAACAGTTTGATAATTCCTACAGGGAGTACAACTCAACAGGTCAGACAGTCTTAATAAAACAGGTACAAATATCAATGGAATAATCCGGCACATGCTAGAAGCCAAAGAGCACTAGGGATCTAGCACTAGCACAGATGGATCGATGGGGGTAAAGAGAGAGTATGTAGTGTGGTCTAACGTGTTTATAGTCTTTGGATTTTTTCCCACAGAGTAATGTCATGATTGCAGTGAAAACGTTCAGCTTTGTCTGGAAGTGTCACTTTGAGAACTTACATGTACCTCTCTGGTAAGTCCTGTTCTATCCCATAGCCCCTCAGTGTCTTACATGTACCTCTCTGGTAAGTCCTGTTCTATCCCATAGCCCGTCAGTGTCTTACATGTACCTCTCTGGTAAGTCCTGTTCTGTCCCATAGCCCCTCAGTGTCTTACATGTACCTCTATGGTAAGTCCTGTTCTGTCCCATAGCCCCTCAGTGTCTTACATGTACCTCTATGGTAAGTCCTGTTCTATCCCATAGCCCCTCAGTGTCTTACATGTACCTCTATGGTAAGTCCTGTTCTGTCCCATAGCCCCTCAGTGTCTTACATGTACCTCTCTGGTAAGTCCTGTTCTGTCCCATAGCCCCTCAGTGTCTTACATGTACCTCTCTGGTAAGTCCTGTTCTGTCCCATAGCCCCTCAGTGTCTTACATGTACCTCTCTGGTAAGTCCTGTTCTGTCCCATAGCCCCTCAGTGTCTTACATGTACCTCTCTGGTAAGTCCTGTTCTGTCCCATAGCCCCTCAGTGTCTTACATGTACCTCTCTGGTAAGTCCTGTTCTATCCCATAGCCCCTCAGTGTCTTACATGTACCTCTATGGTAAGTCCTGTTCTATCCCATAGCCCCTCAGTGTCTTACATGTACCTCTATGGTAAGTCCTGTTCTATCCCATAGCCCCTCAGTGTCTTACATGTACCTCTATGGTAAGTCCTATTCTGTCCCATAGCCCGTCAGTGTCTTACATGTACCTCTTTGGTAAGTCCTGTTCTATCCCATAGCCCCTCAGTGTCTTACATGTACCTCTATGGTAAGTCCTGTTCTATCCCATAGCCCCTCAGTGTCTTACATGTACCTCTATGGTAAGTCCTGTTCTATCCCATAGCCCCTCAGTGTCTTACATGTACCTCTATGGTAAGTCCTGTTCTATCCCATAGCCCCTCAGTGTCTTACATGTACCTCTATGGTAAGTCCTATTCTGTCCCATAGCCCGTCAGTGTCTTACATGTACCTCTTTGGTAAGTCCTGTTCTGTCCCATAGCCCGTCAGTGTCTTACATGTACCTCTTTGGTAAGTCCTGTTCTGTCCCATAGCTCCTCAGTGTCTTACATGTACCTCTCTGGTAAGTCCTGTTCTGTCCCATAGCTCCTCAGTGTCTTACATGTACCTCTTTGGTAAGTCCTGTTCTATCCCATAGCCCCTCAGTGTCTTACATGTACCTCTATGGTAAGTCCTGTTCTATCCCATAGCCCCTCAGTGTCTTACATGTACCTCTATGGTAAGTCCTATTCTGTCCCATAGCCCGTCAGTGTCTTACATGTACCTCTATGGTAAGTCCTGTTCTGTCCTATAGCCCCTCAGTGTCTTACATGTACCTCTTTGGTAAGTCCTGTTCTGTCCCATAGCCCGTCAGTGTCTTACTGTACATGTACCTCTTTGGTAAGTCCTGTTCTGTCCCATAGCTCCTCAGTGTCTTACATGTACCTCTTTGGTAAGTCCTGTTCTGTCCCATAGCCCGTCAGTGTCTTACATGTACCTCTATGGTAAGTCCTGTCCTGTCCCATAGCTCATTTCTTTCCAAAATGAAGGAAACTTTATAGGGACAGAGTGAATACCTGCAACATGAAAGAGAGTGAGCTATGAGGTAAAGCAATACCATTTCAACAAAGTAGTCAGCATATGTAAATTCAGGACACATTCGAGCCATTCTGTACACAGGGTTGGTTACAGTATAGAGACGTCCAGATGTGTCGTCACTGTTTATCCTCAAATTGATTCGTAAGTGCTGAAGCGGCGGGGGATTCACTGTCAAAAACTAGAAAACTCCCCAGGTGTCAGAATAGTAGCTCTTTTCCTCAGTCTTTTGTTATTGGCGAGTCAATCCCCCGGTCATAAACCATGCGCACGTCCGTGGCTATGATGGATGGTGTTCGGGCCCGCTGGGCTGTAAAGCGGTTCTAGTCCAGTGATATCATCACATTCCTGGGGCCGTGGAGCTCCCAGGGCTCCCGGGGTGGATGTTGACGCGGGCCCGCTGCCAGAGCGCTGTCAGCTCCCAGGGACGCCTGTCTCTCGCCTTGCCGGCCACGGGGGCCCGGGCGCGCCATTTTCTTTGGCAGAGGAGATGAACCACGGTGATGTCACCAGAGAGCGTCGGGCGTTGTCGTCAGAGGCGATCTGTAGGGAGCCCCGCCGCCGTACCAATTCCCACCGCAGCCGGTGGGACGCCTTCGGACCTTGCGCCGCTGGTGGAAACCTTACCCTGTAGGCAAACATGTCGGCCGGCATGTGTTGCGCCGCTGTGCGTTTTTGCGTGTTGTGAGAGCAGTGTGGATATATTTAGAGTCTGCTTCAGCTGAGGAAAGCTGTCTTTTCGAGGGGAGAGCTGTTATAAACAAAGATGCTCTGGAGATAGGGAGCAATGTTTTGAAGAATTACATTGTATATGTGAGACACCTCTATGCAAGTACATTTTCATAATAATGCAATGTACATTTTCATGATAATTACACACACCCTCATGATCATGGTGTCATTCTAAGAAGAGTGACACTAATACCATTATATAAACCCTAAATATAGAAATAGAATTGAGAAACGGTTTATATGCTATCTGGCTCTTATGCCATACTGGCCACCAATGTTGCCATAATAAAGGATAATACAAGTCAAAATCTATATGATAAAAACTTTCTCCATATTCAGTTGATGTACAGTACTAGTTCTAGACAAAGAACACAGTCCTAGATAGTGAACCCTTATACCCCTGAGTCCATTACAGTAAGTCCTTAAAGGGGTAGT
The DNA here is from genome assembly GCF_949987555.1 of Borostomias antarcticus. Lineage (NCBI taxonomy): Eukaryota > Metazoa > Chordata > Actinopteri > Stomiiformes > Stomiidae > Borostomias > Borostomias antarcticus. The sequence goes on from NC_140236.1 coordinate 29,914,017, forward strand.
GTGCTATTTTGGACATTTATCCCTATTTCTGATGTCTAACATCAATATGAAACATAGAGACCATAATTTCATTGATCTCTCTAATATTGAGCTAGATCGAGATTTCCGTCCGACTCAAATTTCTTTGCAAAGGAAGTGGCCAGGGCATGTTAATATGTGTTGAAAAACTCAAGAAAAATTAGCAGGAAGCTCTGTGAGTAAACTTACCGGTCTCAGTATGCTGTACTGTGAAATGTATCACAATCTGCTGTGTTTACGTGCACGGCAAGGCTTGGATATGAGCGTTGCTCCTGCCTCGCTTTCACCGCTCCCGTGGAGGAGTTCGGGGGAGGGGTAAGTCGTCTCAGTTGTTTAGGATTAGGAATCTACCTAGCTAGGTGAGCGCATTCTACATTTGTTGAGCTGATGCAACGAAGGCTATTTGTGGACAATGGATCATAATTATTATGATGACGAAGAACTTGATTTGAATATGATGGCACTTGCTACAGATTTGAGCCTGACATACAGGCGATCGACTCCAAGAGATGGATGATAGGGACGCAAGAGAAGCCGAGGCAATCCAAAAAGTGCATAGCCTACTACAGAGAAGAGACCAAACATGTAAAGCACATTGGAGAGGGGATCCTTGTTTGCAAGGGTTTGGGAACACGCCATGAGAACCTTGTAGATTCTGTGTCATGAGAACTGTGTAGAATCAACTCCTCAGCTTGGTTACCAAAATGTTCCTTGTGTTTTCTCCTGGCGAATAAATGGCTAAAAATCAAAGGAGTGGAACAGATTAGTCCGAAAGCGAATGTGACAGCAACAGCAAGCAGCCTATTTGTTGTTCGAAAAATATCTAGTTGCGACTGGTTGGAAAACATCCCTGTTGATCTCGAGCTGTGCACACTAGGTTTCCAATCGCATTTCACTCCTAAAGTGTCCAAACTTGCAAGCGATTATGGACAGCAATCGTTGCCCAGTGAGCCAAAGCTGACCGGCAAGGGAACAAAATGCTTTAGGAACAAATGTGATTTTTAAACTTTTGGGGTGCGTTACTGTGCGTAAACCTCAATGAGATGACTTTTTGTTATAGTTCAATATTGACATTTACTTGCTATTAATTTCTGAATTGGCATAGCAAGACCCCAAAAATTGTTTTTGTGACATGAAACTGCATGAGACCCTGTGAATCTATTATTTTAGAATTTCGGTGTACTGTTTAGTACTGTACACTGGCAGCCAATCTTGTGGTGGAAGCAGAAATGACACGTTTTTGACACAAGTCCATTGAAGTAGCTACAATCTTCCAATCCAGTGTTCTCCACGCACATTTGTTACCATATTTTTTTCCCATCATTACAGCGAGTGAGTGGGGAATTGTGGGAAGTGTGGTTCTTAAAAAGCAGTGCCGATTTTATCATGACCAGAGAGGCAGCCAAAGTGCCGCAATATCTCATGTAGCTTTAAGTTGGCTACTGTAGTATGCGACTAAACACCACAATTATTGATTGCTCAGTTGTTGTTGTGCAAATTATTTGAGTAGGCTAGGATTTTTAGACAGTAGTAAGAAACCCCATCTACCACAACTGAATTCTTCTGTACACTTGAGTGTTCATTTCCATAACACTAATAGCTTATAAGTTAGATGTCTGGCCCACATTGCAAGGTTACAACATACAGTATTGAGTAGTGAAACATTGAGTAGGCTAGCCTACTGGAGGGATACACATAACCTTACGGAATTGATCAGACCTAGAACACGGCAATACATCAAAGTACAGTGCTTCCAGAGCCCCTCCACATTGGTTTACTATTTATTTTGGTAGCCTACCATGTGGTTTTGGAGTGAGTGCAGCAGTTTGGCCGTGGACACAGACAAATTCTGCCAAGTTGCATAGTTCAAGATAAGTAAAAATGCTGTGACCTGCTGTAACCTGTTCTCTTGACAACACAGACTGAGAATACTGATGGCAATATTCTAAGCATTCTTCTTATTCTAAGCATTATTGTGTCATTACCTCCGCCCCAGCGACAGTGCCGGCAGGGTGAAAGGTAATGTTTTCGGTGGTGTGTGTGTGTGTGTGCATGTGTGTGTTTTTTTGCAGGATTATGCAAAAAACTACTAGACCAATTTTCATGAAACTTGGTGGAAGGGTGTAGCATGGTCCAACTTAGAACCCATTACATTTTGGCGCAGATCCGAAGCATGGTTCGGGTCCATGAACAGCCCAAACACGGCCGGCCATTCACCTCCATTCATTTTTTTAAACCAGGATTCTGCAAAAAACTACCTGATCGATTTTCATGAACCTCAGTGGAGGGGTGTAGTATGGGCCAACTTACAACCTGTTACATTTTGGAGCCGCCCTAACACAGCCGAATTGCCCATTCACTTTTTGGACTATGATCATGCAAAACTACCAAACCGATTTTTATGAAACTTGGTGAAGGGTTGTATCATGGGCCACCTTAGAACCCATTACATTTTGGAGAAGATCTGAATCACGATCCGCAAATGAAAACAAAACTTAGAACAAAGCCAGCTCCCTGTGTGGGGGTACTAGATACACAAGGTTTGGACTGTGGTGTGTGAGGAGAGAGCCCGGAATGCACTGCACTGCCCCCTGCTGGCTGTGGCCCAAGGTGGGCGCCACAGAGCCAGCCAAATACAGCCACCCATTCACCTCCAGTCATTTTTTACCTCCTTCCCAGTGAATCACAAGCTGTAGGCTACATGTAAACTTCTTCTTTGTCTTGTTCTGTTTGTACTATGAGCTAACTCTTGTCTTTTTACTTTTTTCCGGCTTGCCCCTCTCTACGCGACACAGCAGAAGTTTACAGTGCAACACGTTGTGACCTAGTGCATTTGGCAAAATACTGTAGTTCCCCTTCAAATGTAGCTGTTGTTTCAACATTCGGTTAGCAAGTAGCCTACATTTATCAGGGCAGTATACTGAGATCAAGTAATATTAAACCATGAGCTTCTCGTGTCGGGAAAATGTAACACATTAACATGCCTTGACCACTTCCACTGCAAAGAAATGGAAGTGGACGGAAATATCGCTCTAGCTCAATACTTGGACATAAATGTCCAAAATAGCACACTACCCCTTTAAACACTTGTCTTTAACCCTCACAAACAAAACTTGTACTGTGCTGTAAACCCCCCTCTTTACCCACTGATATGAAATTTCCACATCTGAGTGTATGAGTTAGAGTTCCCCGGATCCATTTTGAATGTGAGAAAACAGAACAGGACTCAGGCCCCATGCGGGCCCTGGGGCCTGGCGCTGGACGGGTCAGCTTTCCTGCCGTCCCTCTCTACCCGGCTTCCTTCAGGACCTGCCTCTCCTTCACTTCCTGATCGTGGATCAAAGTGTGACACCCGCCTTCTCCTATCCCCAAGGCCAGGCCAATTGTTTTTGGAGCCCTGACACCCTCCACCCTTGGTGATCTAATCAGTCTAATGCCAACCCTGGGGTGTTTCAGAGGATTTCAACACTCGTCTGAACACCGTAAGCCCCCACCTCTCTCCAAGGAATCTGCAACTCAACACTGGCTGCGGCACACTTGAGAGCTAGTGTGGTATTTCTGCTGCCTTTGGCAATTTTTAAGGAGGGAATCAGTGAGGAGGGGAGCACAGAACTGGAAATGTGCATAACCAAACATCGCAGGTAATGTCCGCAGAGTTGTAATCAACATTAAAGATACAGACATTAAAGGTGCTTATAGGATGTGAGTGAGTGGTGGGAGGAGAAGGATGGTGACAGAGAGAGAGGGAGAGAGAGAGAGAGAGAGAGAGAGAGAGAGAGAGAGGAAAAAGAGAACAGTTGTGGAACCCTGGAAGTCGCTGGCTACAAGAACTTGACCAGAGAACTGTGAGTCTTCCCCTTCAATGATTAAAGGTCATGGTAAATCAAGTCATCATGAGTCAGCGAGATCGCTGCAGTGTGATCAGAGTGCTGCCTCAAGTCAGGTGTTTTAATTAAACTCTGGGTGTGCATGTCTTGGGCACCACCACTGCCACCTACCTGCAGGTCATTGTACTGTAAGTTGCAGTGAGCTGTGTGTGTGTGTGTGTGTGTGTGTGTGTGTGTGTGTGTTTGTGGTGTGTGTCTGAGTGAACCTTTCCCTCTCCTTTCACACTTACTTCACCATGTCCTGAACTTGGCCGAGCCATTCTGCCTCTCCCAACATCTTAGCTCATTACCCATAAGGCCATCTGCTCAGATCTCCACCAGCCCCTTGGAGAAAAAAGACAGAAACAGGAGACAAGTGATGTCAGCTTTTATATTTTGTATGTTTTTTTGTGTTTTTTTTTAAAAACTTTTTTTGCTAGGATAGTTTCAAAGGGGGAGAGAGGGGGCCCTTGGAATGTGCCTTTTTGTTTTGATATCTCCCAATAAAATGGTAATGATATGCTGCCTACATCTGGATCCAGTTGCCAGTCTGCGCCAGTCAGAGGTAGACGGGTCAGTAGTTATTATTATTTTTCTCCTGTGATGTTTAGGTCTGGCCATATTAGGGGAGGTTGCACGGCATACCTTGCGTGCTCTTAGGTAATTTTGAAGCCACTTGTTGAAGGTCACCCAATCTGGCTTCACAGGACAGTGCATACCCACGTTGAATAAATATTCTGTAGAAACGGTGCTCCATTCATCACCAGGTCTTCCCAAACAATTTTAACTGAAACATAACAGAAGTCATTGCAAGTTACAAGTTACAGAAAGTATTTAAATGATGACTATGACATGCCTAGAATTGGTAAGCACATTAATGGCTATATACGCTTTTGAATAATCAATTATTTTCCCCAAATCAGATATTGATTAAACTTTTTTTCATTTTTTTTTTCCAACTGGACTTCATCTCTACATTAACAGAATAGGCCACCGTTTAGTCCACAGACCTGCCAGTCTTTCTCTAGCTGCAGGAGAGGAACAAGCAGCATGTTCCAATGTTGGGATTGGGGGAACGGTGCTGTCTGCCAGCCTGCTAACTCCCTGATTGTTTCCAGATAAGCAGTTGCCCTCTGGACAGCACGTCTCTCCGCTACAGAATAATGGCCAATTACCAGCCAAGAGTTTATTGAAGGGATGCAGCCAAGAACGACATCTCCTTCCAGACAGAAGTCAAAAAGTCTTCAGAGAATTGAAGGCTTCGACTTCCACGACTGTAGAAAGTGCCAAGTCAATGACATCCATAAGAGAGGGTGATACTGTCACAAGCATTCGTGGTGCTGTGTAGAAGTGGAGAAAATAGGCTGAAAGTCAAACATTTTTACTCACTAGCGTTTTTATTCTGCATTAATATCCTGGGATTCTACCCTGAACTTGGCTCTGGACTTGGAAACAAAATATATTGGCTCCCAAACCAACACCATTTTGAAGCCTATAACATCAATGGAAGCCGAAAGAAAACCTATCAACAGCACACATCAAATCTCTTTCACTACTAGTCAGCAGTGTCATTGTGTTTGACTTAACCTAATCTTCACACTCCCACCTGACATAGGAGAGCTGATGTGACATTTTATGTTGTCTCTCCTCTCACACCTGCAGTTCTGTTGTAGACATAATCCCACAAATTCAAGATGAATTCCAAGGAATCAACAGGGTTCCAACCAACCTCTTTTGTCACTTTGTCAGCACTTGGGGCTCTAAATATAAACCTACAGAAATTCACTGCTTTTACTACAGTTTTGGAGCCAGATGACACTGCCTGCCCTTAGAATGTAAAAAAAAAGAGAGGAGAGGGATTTGAATGGAAAAATAAAACACTCTCCCAAATCTTTCGTCAGCGGTTGGCGGTCGCTGCAGGAACAGTGAGCGTCCGACAGACGTTTTATTGTACGCCTTGTTCTCCCTTTTCGTTCACCCTCCTGAAGGAATGCGCAGTGTAAACAACAGGGATGCCATGCACTCCCTCCCTCAGCAGGGCGGAGGAGGAGATGCTCTGGCTGGGAAGGTCTTACTGCTTACCCAGGGTCAAGTTCAGCTCAATGGCCTGATAGCAGTCTTGTCTTCTTCACATGGGTAAAGAACCAGCAGTAGGGGATGCCCAGTGGTAGATTTACATTATGTATCTTAAGAAAATAGTGCCGGGAAATGATACGATACGGCTGCAGTTTGAAAGTTGAAATTCCTCCCGTTTTGCCCATGTGGTATTTCTTGGACAGAAGTGCCCTTTCATTCAGACATTTTCTCACATATTGTGTATGGAGATATGCAGTTTATTGATGCTGGATACTGCCTTGTCTGAAGTAAATCTCCATAGAGTCCTTGAAGCTGAGACTTGGCAAAATGTGCATAAATTGCCCCCATCTCTTAGACTGTATTACAAAAGTACTTGCTGATGTGTTCAAATTATTTTCAATTTATAACCTTCATGGCATTCCTGAGCATGTTATGACGGTATTACTTCAGATGCTACAAATCACATTTGTCACTGTGGCGCCTTGCAGCACCCACAGCTGCTTCCTGTTATGGCTGATACCAAGCAGGTGGGATGTTTGAGCCACACCTACCACATTGGCGTGTGGGCCAGATGTAGACTATATCAATCAATACTGTACTTTTCAAATAATTTATTTATTTAAAACTGTGCAACCTTACCTACATGTGCAGCATTCAACATTATTATCATGACAAATGTGTTTAATTCAAAAATAAAATGCTAATGTCTTAAATACACAGATTTTACTGAATTTTACTGAAATAGCTGTGAATTGAAATTACATGAAATAATGTCTGATAAATTAAGATAGGCTTTGTTGCCTGGACACATCAGTTCAAATGCTTCCAATGCTTATCTAGCACAGTAAGAGCGGGATAGCCAGTTAGCTCACAACAACTAGCAGCAGCTTCCATAACATTAAAGGTAGCGGTCAGTGGCTAAAGCAGACCAGACCAAACCCAGATAACCTAGCAGACCTACAGCGGGTCCCCGATGGACGAGTTGGCGGACCTCCGGCGGAATATAACACAAGGCTAGTGGACCTACGTACAGCGGGTCCCCGATGGACGAGCTGGCGGGTTCCTGGCCATTTGCACATCGAATGGCAAGCGGACCTCTGGCGGATTATTAGCGTCTGGGACAGCGGTCCGCTAGTAATCCGAAATGCTCCCACTATTGCTCCACCACCATTCCACCGGTAGTTTATTATCTATATCCGAGGCCCATTGGCCCTGGGCTTATGGATTTCTATTGCTAAATTAACTTACTCTGAACATTTTTCAGGCAAACCTTCCTTTCATAGTCCCCTAATTACTAAACATTTACCTGGTAAATACATGGAAAGTATAGCCTAATATATAATGGGTAATTACTGAGACATCTATACTGTAGGTATAATTTCAAGTTCAATAGTATTTCAAATGTTCAATTACTGCACATAAACTCAATAACTAACATAGCACCACCAGGTAACCACATTTTTACATAACTTCTATAACATGCAGTGACAACCCAAATGACAAATCATAATGCTCATATTTATTAAAATGCTTTGAATTATATTAATTATAATTGGATCCACTCAGGAAACTGGGAGTGGGACCGAGAACAGGAGGAGCAGAAAACAAAACAGAGAGTTGCATACACAGAGAAACATAATAGTATGCACAAATCTAGTATATCAATGGGACTTGTAATTGGTCACGTGATTGGTCACCCAGTTTCGGCAATCAGTTTGAAACAGTTAATTCATCTGCAAAACAGTGTACATTTTCTTAAAAATAAAAAAATAACTTTTTGTTTTTGAAAACAAAAACTTTTTGTTCCCATGGGATCTCTCCCGTCCATCTGAAAAAAGGGGGCAGAGAAGAGAGAAAAAAAAGGTCATGGCTAAAGTTAGGGATCAAACAGGTTCATCCTCAACTGGGGGTCAAACCACTGATCTCCCGTATGGGAGTCGGACACTTTATCCACTACACTACTGAGGAACTGGGAAGTGTAGGATGTCATAGTGTTTTTGTTCCTATGGAATCTCTCCTGTACTTCCAAAAAAAGGAGAAAGGAGAGTGAAAGGAGGGAGGGAGAGGCATGGAAAGGCCGAAAGTAAATGTAGGAATAAACCCACAAGCTTGCAAAGTGTCTGGGTATGGTTTCCCAAAATCTTCCCCACCGGGGATCAAATCCCTGATCTCGCGCATGGGAGTCAGACAATTTATCCACTACACTACCAAGGAACCTAATAGTGTGGGATGTCATAGTGTATTTATTTTGGTGTGCTGGGACTACTGCCTCTTGTGGTGGCAACATAGAAATGCAGGTCAACAATGGGACAGAGGGAAGGAGGGAGGGAGGGATGACAACCCGACAAATGCTATCTATGGTGCGCTGGCTTACAGACATGCACAAAAACAGGGGGTAGGACTCCCCTCAAATCCAGCCATAGTAACTGCAGTAACAGTTTGATCCAATCAGAACTAGGATTCTGGAAAGGAAAAAACAAACATGCATCTGGATTCTGAGCAATGACCTAAAAATATTTTTCCATATTTTGAACAAATGAGAATTTCTCTATTTTAATCTCTAGATTTCTCTATTATGTTATTGGATATCCGAAGAAGACACTAATTGATTGACTTCCTTCATGCGGTTGTGCGAATCCAAACCCTCCCTTTTCAGCTGGTGATGTCACAAACTTGAACTCCAGGTGCAGAGGCCACCGGGCGTGTCAAGGACGGCCTTCATGATTCAACACAGGCTTCACAGATAGTCAGCATTCACTCAGTGGGCATATAGCGTCTGGATTCTCTCTTTCCTCTGTTAACCACATTAACTTTAATGCATTAGTTCATATGTTTCAAATTCTTAATGGCTCCCATTTCAATCACCTGATCATGTCTGCGCCTTTCGTTGCGGATTTCAGTTCCTGCAGTTTTGAAAATAACAGGCCGTCAACCGTTTAAAAGCTGGACGACAGTGCAGCCTGGGGGGGGAATTCAACCCTTTACCTTCACACGCATGTGTTGCAGTGCCTCTTTGATGATTTTCCACAGCTATCACTGCATCCATACAGGAACTTCAAATAATAACATCATCTACGAATTTAACGACAGTATCCGTTTTTTCTTCCTGCTGAAGTTGGGTTGTTTTGCTTTAAAGTTAGTTTATTAAAGTCCCATGCGTTCGTATTGTCAGAAAAGGAATCGCTTTTACCCAGCTGTATGGACTGCTTCCAATCTTTAAACCTTATGGCATCTGACACCCACCTTTCCCTTGAATATTCTGCTCACTTAAACATAATATTCCACTCTTTGGGAAAGCCGTGGTTTCCTCTACTCAATGTTATGAGAACTCAGACCAGTGTATGTGTGTGTGTGTGTGTATGTGTGTGTGTCTGTATTTCACTGAGAGACAAGATCACTGATTGTGTGTGTGTGTGTTTGTATGTATATGTGTGTGTATGTGACTGAGAGTTACAGTATGTCTGTTTGTGTGTGTGTGTGTGTGTGTGTGTAGGTTTGCACATCTGGTGGGAAGCACCTCAGCAATAATATGGTGAAAAGAAAAGCCAAGGCCTCCAGTCTGCTTGAGAGGAGGCTGGGGAGCTGTAACCAGGCGGCTATCTACACAAGCAGTCCTTGTCAAAGCGTTTCCTGCAGCCTGCTCTCCAACCCTACTCCCTCCAGTAACCTCCAACCCACAGCCATCTACCTTCATTGTAGTCAAGGGAACTGGTTACCTGGGCCACATTGTTGGCTGGACAGGATAATGCTATGCGGGTCTGCGTTTAAGATTCTGGAGCATTCGGCGGTCCGAGAGGCGGTCGAGTGTAACTATATACTTCCCTGCTGCTCAAAGTCTATCAATCAAGCCCCGAGCTCTCAGCCTCTCTGACGGGATAAATGATTCCAAATCCGACTAAAGCTGTTTCTTTGGCACCCGGGTATAAATCTTTGCCTTTAATTTAATAAAGTGTGCGGGAAGAGGTGAGGCACCTGGCCTGCGATCGGTCAGGGGGAGAGGGGGGCACAGAGGGGGGTCCTTGGTTACCATTTCCCCCCAGTAATAGTGCCTGGTAGTCATCGGCCCACAATTCACTGTCACCTTCTTGACTCTCTGCAATGGGTGTTGAATAGCAGCGGCACATTTTTTCCCCATTGCTTTCCTTCCTATAGCTCTCTTTCTCTCTCTTCTTCTTCATCTTCTCCTCCCTATTCAAAGGGTTATTCCTCTATTTAGGCTCCTGATTCATCCTCACTTTAATGTGATGTGGTGGGGTGAGGAGGGGGGGGGCATAGAAACAGGGCCAGTGGAGAAAAACCAAGGTTCTCATTGTACTTAACTACCATAATGCTCCTCGCGGACTCAGATCTGGTTTCTCCTGGCTGGTTTCAATTGAGCAACCTGTAATCACCATTCCTCAGAGGCCTCCATTTTATGTCCCCCTTCTTCTTCTCTGCGCTGCTCTCCCACCTCAGACTTGAGCAGCAGCTAATCTCATAAAAGCGCCGAGAAACATCGGCTGGTTTTGGTTCACTTTGATTGTAGCTGGGGAGCGTGCTGATGGAGGAGCTACAGAGCGGGATTGCGCTTCATTATGCACGAACGCTTCCCTTTTGTTTGGAAGGGCTGTATCCTGTTCAACTTCGGGGGATCGCATGCTTCCGCCATGATGCCTTGAGGACTTCCGAGAAGGTTTAATTAATGCCTCGGTGTACGGCACAAACAGGTGGGGGGACTGGGTTTTTGCACATTGTTTCTTTTCTGACAGTAGTAATCAATGTGTATGGATGTAACTAATCGCTTCCATATGAAAGGGGTTTGGCGTTGCACTGGGTTGGCTTTTACAAATGACAGTCTTGGGGAGCATTGTGGTCATGGAAACACATGTAGCCTGCCTCTGATGGTCAGGTGTGGGGCGTTGCTCCATTTCCTGAAGATGTTTTACATGGAAAGAAGCCTCACTCTGAAAGGACATCTCATCTTCGGGTGCATCTCTGGGATTTGTTCCGTGTTCCAAGACGTGTTATTGAAAACCGAAGACTCGCTGTGACGAAGTGCAGATTTCGGACTGGACATGTGGAATGCTCCATTCCGTGCACCATGTACTTGTACTCTTTTTTTGGTGGGGGGGGGTCAAGGATTCTATTTGAGTATGTGGGTGGGGGTCAACTGTTCCCACAGCAACAGTTCTGGCATGGAACAGTTGCCCCTTCTCAGAAATGACAAAAACATACTGTAAGCAAAAGCCTTGGCTCATGTGATGAAGGATGAATACAGTGTCTCTTCTCCTCTGATGAGTCTTTCCTCCTCAGTTAACGAAGCCTTCAATCTCAACCCCTTTTATTCCTCTTAAGGGAGTTAATCGACCATCTCAATACTAAAGCCACAAGCTCTGTCCATGCCTGTGTGTGTGTTGGTGTGTTTTTATGTGGCCCTGTGAGAGATGGGTATATCAGAGGAGGGTTGAGTAATAATCATGCATCATCACTCATTCTCAGCTGTACTTCCTCCGATGTTTGATTTGGCAAAAGGTCAGGGATGACCTCATAGTCTTGAGATCTTCCAGGTCATTAAACGGTACTTACACTACTCCCTTCCATCCTTCCATTGGTTCCCTCTTATGAACCTACACTGTACTGTACCTATGCGGAAGCCCTAAGGACCGGAGGGTGACCACAGCTCAGTTGACCAATTTACCCACCCATCCATGCTCGTTTCAGCAAAGGGAATGTCCAGAAGACTCCAAAGTGGTGGCCTAGGGTGCTAGCTAATCCCCAAGAAAGAAACTTCAGAGGAGAAAAGGCTGAAATAAAGACAGAGAAAGAATTAGTGAAAGTAACAAAGATTTCAGTTGTCTTCTGCATGTGGCGTTCAGTGAGCAAGGCAATTTGCGGTGTCAGCACAAATTCGGTTCCTTGGGGGACACTGGGGGAGGTCAGAGAAAGGTCTGTAGAGGGACATGGGCACACATCTGTGAGTTGTAGGCATGCTGTGCCATGCTGGGTTTGCTAAGTTCCCACACTAGAGAAGTGATGGGAAGCAATGGAAGAAACCTCCACTACAATGTTTTCTCTTTGTCTTTCTCACGGACTCTCCTTCCTGCTGGTTGTTTGGTCAGAATTTATGTATCAGAGCCGTCTGTGGTCACCCAGCAAGGCATGGTGGGGGACAGAGTAAAGTCTACCAACAGACTGAATGAGTGGTAGGCATAATAGATTTTCTCTCCTTGGGTTAAGAATAGTAATGTACTGTATATGTATTAATGTATACAGTGAGTCATGTAATGAATTTGTGAGATTGATACTGCATACATTCATTTTCTCTGCTGGAGCTTCTGAATGTATTTTTTCCAGCTGAGAACTGAGAATATCGCAGGCCATTATACTGTAGGTAGGAAAATGTACTGACGCCAGTCTATTGAATCAGAAGTGGTGATACCTGAGTGAATACAATCATTTCAATCTAGCATACATCGTTATCACTTTGCGAAATACAGTAGCTTTAACGTATTATACATTTAAAATGCCACACAGGCTTTTTGTATACTGTATTGTTGCCCTGAGCATAAAATCTAAACAATCCTCCCGGAATTGTGCCTCCACAAAGACATGACTAACTCTTCTGGCCCTTTTGCCTGACATGTGCATTGCTTAACAGCACAACAGTTGGAAACCTAAGCGATGGCTGTAAAAACAATGAAAAGCTAGGTGTCATCCTGGAGACCTGGAGTATATAACTCACAATCACTGTTAGGGACTGCAGGAGGGGAAAAAAAGGCAGTTAAACCAAGAGGGCCAGAATACACAATGAGGTCTGTTAGGTAACAACGGGGGTATCTGGTGTCTAGAGCAGCATTGATGAGATGTGTGTGGTGTGTGAGCACTCCCACAGAGGACACTACCAAAACAAACATTTCAAAGGCGATGTCTCTGGTGGATGGTGTGGCCCTTGGAGTTACTCTGAATAATATGCAGGTTTCATGGGGAAGGGGGGGGGGCACCACATGGGTAATCTATTTGATGACCAAAGAAGAAACAGAAAAAATAGAGAAAAAAGGGATAAAGTTGCTCTGATATTAGAGAAGAAGAAAAAAAAATCACAAGGTCATCTTGAGGAACTCTTCGATGGTGTTAGATGCTGGGATCAATTTCTTGACCTGTAAGAAAAAAATCCAGTATTGATTTGATCTTTATATAGTGACAATGGCATTTCAAAACCCGTCCAAATGGTGTTGAACTTGTCCTCTAACTAATCTCTAACACACTTTACTGGATACTACACAAGCATCTATTTTAACATGGTAGAGAGATATCAAACAGTCTTACCTGGCTCAGTATCAGCTATACAAAACAACAAATGCTTCATAACCCAATATTAACACTGCATACAGTTCATTGGACTCTACTGGGTGGCTATGACTTGCTTCAGACTACTTCATGGTCACAGTATGTGAGAGGTTACTGCATGTACGTGTTACAGCATCTCTGGATCTCATTTCTAGGATTTACTGAAGTTGCCTCAAGCTCTCTGACTTGGGATTTGTGCTTCCCAGGGAGTCTTGGTCCAGTTAATCCCTGGCAAGACTTCCTTCAGATCAACACGTGCAGAGTAGAACTGCAAGCTCTCCTCTGCTCCCATCTCCTCCCTCTGTCCAGAGATTCTGTCTGTCTGTGGTCTCTGTTTGGAACCCCCACTGAAGGACAGATTAGTGGGTGACAGCTTTATCCGCCCGCCACTCTGAGACCAGATCAGGCAAAGATACACTTGGAATTATTTAGCTAATTCCCTGTTTTAGGACTCTATGTATATATTTATCCAGATATTTCCCCCTCTGGCAGCATCAAGCCTCTCTATCCTTAGCTGCCCCCCAGCTCTGACAGAGACAGAGATTGATACAGGCTTGTCTCTGGATAGGCTCAGTTTTGATTAAGACCAGGGTAAGTTGTGTGAAGTGAGAGTTAGCACGTTAGCCGTTTGGGAACCCGGTCTGTGTACACAGTTTGAGACATTGTGCCCCAGAGAGAGGAACTTAACCTGGCTCTCCTTGACAGAACAAAATATCAGCTCTGGGACCTGCAACTGCCTCAGGAACACACTTTGAGTTTTACAGAGCTGTAGTGGCTCTCTAATGGGGGGAGGAACACTCCAAATACCCAAAATATAGAAAACAAGGTTACCTTACCTAAATAGTGTACACATAGCTTGGGCTAAGGATACGAGATAGCTTTGGGACCAAGAGAGTGTTAGTGGGATAGGCCTACTGTTGAAAACTTAAGAAAAAAGTATAATTCGGCACAACTGAGACCTTTTTACCGGAATCTATTTTGTTTGTTTAATTCATTTGTATTTTAATAGGAAGTTGAAGGGTTGAAAATACAGCAACATGAAACCATAACAGAAAGGAAGTTATGTTTCCTGTTGGAAGGAGAGAAAAAAATGCATCTCACCTCTCCAGAAAAAGGTTCTATTAGGGTAGAAAAAAACTCAGTTTCCTGATACAAATCAATGAACAACTCTGTTTTGATATTAAAGTTGTTATTCAGGAAATAGCTTACAGACAGCCTTCGGCCAGTCCTGCTGGGCTGTAGGATTTGAAGAAGTGATTTATCGGTGTACAATCTCACCCCCAAAACCTCAATGTCCAAGAAACACACACAGATCTTGGTAAAGATACACAGACACAAAGAGCTTAGCAAAGATACACACACACAGAGCTGCACATATCGCCAGGGGGCCAAACAGAGTGTATGGTTTAGTACGGCTCACACGTCGGGAAGCAGTCACCGTCTGTGTTCCTCTGGCCTTGCATGTAAATGTTATGAACTCAGCCTCTCATCACTGCTGACAAATGGCTGAGCTGCTGACAGTGCTATTCTATAAGCCCCTGTGCAATAAAGATGTTTTAATAGCTGGTAATAGAAATCTCTGATGTGAATCTTTAGATGTGAAAAATAAAGGAATGATCTGAGAGATTCATTATCCTATTTTATTTCCTTGCTGTTAATCTTGCTGTCTGTGTGAATAAACATTTAGCACTAACAGGGGAATGACCTCATATCAGTGATATAACCCTATACACTGTATGTAATCTATGCAGTCTATGGGAATACCTGAGATTGCAGAAGTGCTATGATCCATACATTTCATGCCACATTGTATATGTATACAGAATTTTTCTCTCCATGATAATGAATAATGAAATGTGCTTGAGGCTAAAAGGACATTTAAACACATTTATATTAGACTACAGCCTGTTCCCCATTGTTGATCTTCTGTTTGCTTTTGATTTATATCTGTCCGTGAAATATTATAATTTGAATAATATGCCACTGAGTATGCCAAAGGCCGGTTTCACGGTCAGACGTGGTACCGTGGGATTCTGAAAGCGCTCTGATAATGGAATATGACTTGAAAGGTTAAAGGATCTCCGTTAACTATTTTTTAAGTTCAATCATGCGCGCTCTGCGTTTGATGGAGACCTGCATTCATCTCCCAAGCTTCCCTCTTCATTACCAGAAATGGAACAGCACACAAATCAAGTGTGGCAGGCCATTTCTACTGCCTATGAATTAAAGGTGCACATTAATTAGCTTGTGTTTACTTAGCTGGAAACATTAAACATTCCTCAGAAAGGAGAGGGGAGAGAGCGCCCGCATGGTACGTCACGGTGGATAGCGGCCTCCCCTCACACACGCTTGAGGTATGACAACTTCAGCCAGGACTGAAAATGATATGCCGCCACTCTGGACACAATTGTAGTTTGAAAGACTAAAAAGTGAAAGATTCAGAAAGGTGCAAGAGATGTGACTGGGATTAAAAGGAGGAGGGATGAAGAAGCAAAAAGATAAGAGATCATAAGTGGGGACAGGGTAGAGAGCTGGACGTCGGGCTGTGGAAGGCAGGAGGGGCTAACAGGGTGTTGACATGTCTAAGGGAGACTGCGGAGGAGGACCCCCTGTGCTCTCTCTCCTATACTGACTGGAGGGAGAGAGGAGGAGGGAGACTGCAGAGGAGGACCCCCTGTGCTCTCTCTCCTATACTGACTGGAGGGAGAGAGGAGGAGGGAGGGGGGGGCAAAGGGAAGAGAAAAGTATAGCTAGTTCAGGAAGGGTAGAGAATGAGTATAAATTGAATTAAGAAGACAGAGGGAGAGGGACAGACAGAGTGAGAGAGAAAGAGAGAGAGAGTGATGGAGAGAGACAGAAAGGCCAAATACAGGTTTTATGGCGAGGAGCAAGAGAGAATGAGTGTCTAAAACAAAGAGCAGGAGTTCTTTGCCTGAGAGCCTAAGGACCCTATTTTGGTGACTGACACTGTTGCTAGCTGTTGCTAACGCAGACGCAAAACTGAGGGTGCTTGTGCTCTAAGGCGTGGCCAACATAATTTCTGTAATTTTGTGACTGAGGACGCTGACGGACCCCGTCTCAGTTGTAAAAGAGGCGGGTGGGGGTTTGGGTTCATAACAGCCAATCACAACTGTTGTCCATTTCTTGAATATGTCAATATGTCTTGACTTTGGACACCAGTTCATCGAGGCTGCGCCAGGATCGCTTTAGCACTGAGGAGACTGATTTGTTAGTGCGGGAGGTACAGAGCTGCCAAGGAAGAATTCATGGCACCCGAAGAAGTCCCCCAATGGCTATTGTAATTACAGCAGCTTGGGAGGGAATAGCAGCCATAATCAATGCCTGTGGTGGTCCTCAGAGAACTGTGGACCAATGCAGGGAGTGAAGTGAATGATATGAAGCATAGAGTCAAGAGTAAAGTTGCCGCTTACAGAAGCGTACCAATTATAAACTCCATTTCCCGTAGTGCAAATGAAAGAATAAAATAATTTCACATAAGAGAAACAATATGCATTATATAAATATATTTATTTAACAGGTGTATATACAGCATAGTCATGATCTCACATTCATATGCGTATCAATAATGTCACCAAATTGCACAGAGCGCCAGCGCTTAGAGATGGTGGGTCTTAACGCAAGCACGTTATTTGACACCAAACTTGCATAGCGCCAATGTTTTCAACTCACCTCATTAGTCACACCCATTATTGCGGTGGCCAACCCCCTGTGGCACAAGCATCTTCTTTGCACACCACGAAATTGCTCGGTGGAGGTGAGAAATATTGAGTTTGTGACGGATTAAACTGACAATTTGCCTGCACCAGGGCATGATACCATTTAGCAGCTGCACGGAAATAGGGCCCAAAGTAAGAGAAGGAGAGGAGGAAGGAGAGCATGAAGGAGGTCGGGGAGTGTCAGGTAAGTGTCAGGTAAAGGCAGCTCATTATAGCAGTGCTCTGCCACTAAATACCTGCGTGCAGATTGTGACAGAGGCTGTGTGCTGGGCTCTGAGCAGAGAGCACCATGGGAGTCGGAACGACACAATCACTCCGTTTATCCACTTACCACAAGGCAAAGATGTTACCCCTGTTGATTACACGTTGTCTCAAATAGATGTTTATCAATGGTGGCAAAAGTGGTCCTACTTTCTTTCTTTCTTTCTTTCTTTCTTTCTTTCTTTCTTTCTTTCTTTCTTTCTTTCTTTCTTTCTTTCTTTCTTTCTTTCTTTCTTTCTTTCTTTCTTTCTCCTTTGACAGCGCACAGGTTTCACATGACAAGTGTTAAAACGGTATCTGTCCGGTATGCTGAGATGCGACTGTCATGTGAATTTTTCCATTCAGTAGTTGCTGTGTTGCCATGTGGCAAGTCTACTCTCTGACAGTGACAGCCTGGCTGGTCACTCAGGTGTGGGGGGATAGTTCTCTATGCAAGAGAGAGAGAGAGGGAGGGGGGTTGCAGAGAGAGAAAGAGTGAAGAGGAAAGGAAGACAGTGAGATGGAGTGGGATTTAAATCCCTGTCCTGCCACTTGTGATCCCACCTTTTGAAGCCTCTAGGTGATGTCATAAGCAGCTCTGTTTTCTAAACATTCGAAATCTCAATACAATGTTGGCCAATTAGATATTTTCTTTGCACAAATGTGGAAACCTTTTTGTGGTGGAAGTTCTTGTGCCAGTGTGACGGGATCATTTGTCCTGTGCGTTTTGTTTCCATTCAATTTCTCCCTGCAGTTAAGTTGAGAGGGACAGATTTAAGGAAGCACCTGGTATCCATTTGGAGTAAAAAAGAAAAAAGTGTGTGTGTGTGTGTGTGTGTGTGTGTGTACACATAGAGCTGAACAGGACAGAGTTGCTGTCTACAGAATTTGGCTAAGAACTGAAACTAAATGAACTCAGCCGTATTGACTTGGAACAGAACATTTGTGTTCTTCCTAAGGAGACAAAGGGTTAATTATTGTGGCATTTCCCATATGGGGAGCATGATCCATAAATACTGTACAGTCAATACAATATTGACTTACTGTAAGCCCAGGAGAGGGATAGTTTCTATCATAGTCACAGCTATTTGGTTGTAATTCCCACCTTACATCCTGGCCACACACACTCAAAAATGCACACACACACACACACACACATACACACACACACACGCACATGCATACACACACACGCGCACACACACGCACATACACACACACGCACACACACACACCCACACACACATACACACACACAGACACACAAACACACAAACACATGCACACACACACACACACACACATGCACACACACTCGCACATACACACACACACACACACCCACACACACATACACACACATGCACACACACGCACACACACACGCATGTGCATTCACATCCTTGCCCTCTCAACTCATATCCTTCTCAAGGTAATATCATTTGGACCGTATCCTTCACTGGGCCGTCTGACTGGAAGCTCATCTGCTCCTCTCGTGTACCCGAGGACTACGCTTATCTGATGTTGACTTCCTGAGTTGGGTCCCCCTCCCCCTCCCCCCGCGACGCCCCCCTCCGCCCGTACGCAGCTCGGCAGTCAGCTGTGCTCTGTCTAGGAACCAGAGCGCGCCGCTGGGGCTGATGGGACAGAGCAGGAAACGAAACGAGGGATGGAGGGCTGTCTCTCTCTGCCCCGACCTCTCACACTGCACTCGTTTATTTACAGGCTTTTCTCTCTCTCTCTCTCTCTCTCTCTCTCTCTCTCTCTCTCTCTTGCCCTCCTAGTTGTCCGACTCCTACTCTGTAATCACACGCTGCTCAGGCTGTGGTGAATGTTATTAAAGCCCAGCCGGGCCTGCTGGTCCAACTAAAATAAATCAACAATGCCTCCCAGGCCTTGCGAAAGCTTTCAGCTGGACCGGCAGTAGCTCTTCACCACAGACCTCTGTCACTGCCTCCTTCCGCTGCGAGAGTTGCCGGTGCTGCGTTTCTGGTAGTGGGACCCCCCATCAAGGCCATCAAGGGGACATCAAGATATGCACTGAGTCAAATGAGATAGCAGAGGCGGGATTTGAGATATTTCAGGCGTATGCTCATGTTTTTCCCAGGCCACAGCGTGTGTTCCAGCGATTCACGGATGAATCTGAGAACAGCTGCAGAGCATTGCAACAAAACGGGTAAATGAAGAAAGACAACGTTGTCCCGGGAAGCTGTTCGGCTATTTTCTGTGGCCTTCACGTGAAGTTCCTGAGGGGACCACGCAAGGTATTTTTGGGATGGGCTCATATTATCCAAAATTCAGGCTAGAACGATATTCCAACAAACCTGCCCCTCACCATACAGTACTACACACAGACACACACACACACACACATACACACACACCGCTGGAGGACAGCGGGGGGGCTAGTCCTATCAGCTGGGCTGCAGCTGTCTGTATGAGTGGATTAGCAGTCACACCTCATCAGCCTCTGTGCAAACGGAATCCCAGCGTGCCTTGCATCTAGTGGGAGGCCATTAGCACTCAAGGGCGCCATGCAGACCAGAAACTAGGGCCTCACTCCTGCACACAGCAGGTATGTGGCTGTGGTTTATGTACAAAACGCACACACCCACGCACACACCCACACACACACACACACACACACACACACACACACACACACACACACACACACACACACACACACACATACACACAGACAGCCAGACAGTCCTGAACACTTGTCTGGTGCAGGTCCAGGAAGAGTAACCAAATAGCTGTAATCCTGGGAGAGCTGCAAGCAGGAGGTTGATTTCAGCATCTGTGTTCATTTCCTCGCCGTCAATCGGCGACTCTCTCTGTCTCAGTCTGCTGAATGGATAGGTAAGGGTACTCATACTTACAGGAACCAATGTCTTTCTAGAACATTTCACAAATGCTCCACAAACAGCAGTTTAAGATTACACTGAACCCCCAATGATTGGCTATCATAATAATACTAAGTAGAATTCAATATTTCTAATTCTATATGTTTAAACATAGGTACTGTATGACCTGCTTTTGCTATTGAGAGATATAAATAAATTCATTTCTAAAGAGTTGAGTAAGCAATGCATGTGTATGCATTTTCTAAGGAGATTGTATGCATGTCATAAAACAGCAGTTGCTGTGCGCTGCGGTAGGTGGGGGATGAGGAGGGTGTGACAGAGCAGGCCTTAGTGTCAGGAGTTTCACACATCTAGAAACCTCAACTCTAATCCTAACCCTTACACTAAAACCACACCAGTGTTGCATGTCTTACAGTACCCTAGCCCTAACCCTAACCATAACTACTGGAGCTGAATGTCTAACAACTGTAACCAGAGATTGGCAGTATTTACTTCTATTTGAAATCAGTATTTCAATTACTTTTGAGTATTTTGTAATTTGTATATGACATGGCTGAAAAAAAGAATGTAATTTGTAACAAGATACTTTTGAGTGGAGTAATTTTGTATTTTCAAATTTTCTTCTTTCTCCACGATTCATAAAACAAACAAAAAAAATGAACAAACATAAACACTCTCACAGTGACTTTTAGCTGTGACCAGCTGTAGCCCTAGCTCTAGCTTGAGGCTTGACCAAGGCATTGAATGCACACGCTTGTTTTTAAGCCCACACTACTCATGTAATCAAGTTCATCTTCAAGTTCAACTTGGGACTGTCCATCAAGATACATATTTTATCTTTGAACTGCAATAATTATCTAAACCATATATATTAACTTTGAGAATGTACACATGTTGAATGCCATAAGTAAAAGCTAAAGATAAAAACAATGAATACATGTGGCCATTGGCTTAAGAAGTGAGTGAGCCAGTGAGCTAGCTAGACTGATGCTGTGACCGGGCTGGCCTGTGGATGTGGAGTGAGTTTAGGGGGGCGAGTGTAACCGGGTGAAACAGTCCTCATGAGTCCTGAGTAGGTAACGAGTTGTTGGTTAAAACTCACTCCTCCACTCCACCTGTGCTGATGAAGAGCGAACTTTTCGGTGTTGTAGATGGTGAACAGTGATTTGCACCGCGGGAGACCTGGGCCTAAAATCACTGTAAGCCACAGCCTCTTGTGGTGTATTGCTTCATTTAATGTCCTACCATTTACGCAAAATAATAATAAACTGTTCATATTGAGGACAAACAAGGAAAAAAATAGGATTTTCCTGTATTTTGAAAATACAAAATGTATTTTATCTTCATACATTTCCGGGCAGCAGTATTTTATTTTGCTACATTTATCTGAGGTGTATTTTCTATTTTGTAACAAGATGATGTATTTCTGCCCATCTCGGACTATAACCTGCAGCAGTGAATAGAGAAATACGTGTAACATATTCAGATATATTTGATAGGTTGGCTCTTTGGGTGGAAAAACTGTTCAATGCATTAATGCAGTGAATTCATTTATACATCACCACAGAATACAATATACATTTGAAATGATACCATGTCTAGCAACTGTAACCTTAATTAACCTAGCTTTATGTATAATTTAATTGCTTATGTGTCTGTTTTACTTGTCCAGCTAAAAAAAAATGCTGAAACTTCACAAAACCAATAATTTAAATGAGCATCCTTTGAAACAAGTCTTGTAATGCCGCACTAATGAAATCCAATGTAAATTAATTCCATTATGAAGACATTTTTCTTTCCAGTATATAAAAGGTGAGAACATCAATGCACATACCTGTATACACAAACAGACAGAACAAATGTACAGTGCATGTGAATAAACCCAGAGCTCAAACAAAACGGAAATTACTTGAAACACATTTTAATTTCTGTACTCCTTGAGGTGTGAATGAATGGGAGAACAGAGACGTGAGGAGGAGAGCAAGGAGGAGGAAGAATTATCGTGTCTGGACTCTATAAGTCTGGCCAGCCACTGACCCTCCATCGTGGCTCAGATGCTTCCCTAACTTCTGGTAGATCTTCATTCATGTAAGCTACATCCCCACCTTTGGGCTTGCTTAGATCACTACAGCTAACCTGATGTACCATCTGGGAAAGCTTTGTTGGAAACCATTTGGAAAATGGCAGGCATCTTTGTTGGAAACCGTTTTGAAAAGGGCAGGCACTTTCAAAAATACTGGGCAGGTGATTGGATGAAACATCTGTCTATCACGGTGCCATATCAGCACTTTTTGCCGTCATCACACCTAAACCACACCTATTAGTGCCAGTAGTTCCTCTTCATTAAGACGTTGATTGGCCCGAGTACATTTTACTCTGATTTATATTGAGCTGTTCTGAGTCTGATCGATGAGAGATACAGAATTTGAGCTCACAAGATCAGGATGTCTCATGAAGCTACACTACATAAGTAGATACAAATTAATGGTTCAGTCAGTATGCTTGGTCACAATTGATCTGTATGTCTTTTGTGAGATGGCAAAACAAATCACACATTTGCTAACTATTCTGTATCCTCCATGACCAGTTAATATTTGGCTATCAACGCTGAATCAAGCCGTGTTTCCCTGGCACCTCGGCTCAGGCATCTTAGATCCAGTCAGTTCTGACAAGAAAAACATGAGTCATCTGGGTAATTTGACGTGCTTAGCTCTAAACACGTTCATTCCTTTGCTGTCGGTTAAATAGACGATTAGAGAGTGAAATGCCAGTGAGCTAGCTGTGCGTGGAGACGCGACGGAAGATTGACTTGCTAGCTTGTTTCATGTCTGGCCTGACTCTCTGGTCCTGGTGCTGCTCTACTCATTCCCCCCCTGCTTGAAGCTTTTCTAGGATTAGAAGGTACTTTAAAGAAGTGGCCCAATCCTCTTGTTTTCTCTTTTTCGTCTAGTCTAATTACAACTAAGTTGTTTCAGTTGACTCCTCCCCCTTAAGATACTAATAGTGGTCTAGGCTTACACTGTGTCGCCAAAACCAGCTGACTTTTTCCACCACGGCACTATTCAAACATGGAGACCTTGTGTATTAACCCCCCCACCTCTCTCTCTCTCTTTATCTCTCTCTCTGCCATCAACTCCACCTGGTATTAACTAGCCCCTCTCTGCAGCCTTATCTGTAATTAGCATAACGTATGGAGTGGAGTTCACTGGTGTTTATGCTGTGGCTTTGAGAGCTTGGCTAGGCAAAGTACATGTAAGACAAGTATTTATCTTTTGCTCTTCACAGATTGGCAGCCATCCAAACCAATGTTAGAACAGAGAGAGGGCAGATAGTAATAGGGGGGGGGGGGGGGGGGATGGGGGGGCGGCCATCTTTATGTATTTTCAGAACATTAATTCCTTAAATAGTGACAATACTGTATCTCCAGCAGGCCAAGCGGATTATTTCATATCCTGTTTTGCAATCTCTGGCACAAAATGGTGGCTCTCAGAGCCCGTAACAAAATAAGATGTAAAGTCTCTCTAGTTTGTACACAGTGGCAGCTTCCTGTCCCCTAACATCTCCATTGCCCCTGCGGTAGCCCTCATGCAGTCCCTGGCATAGTCAGGATAGATCCCGATAGCCATAGCTATGACTTCCAGATGTCGCCTCCTGTGTGTTTTTGGAGAAAGGAGGGGACTAATCTAATACGATTGGGCAGCATACATAAGAAGCCTGGAAGGTGTAGAAAAATATTAGCACATCTTCCCAAATCAGGCCCCTGTAGGAGTCAGGCAGCCATTTTGTAATCCTGCCCATGGATGTTCTGTCACACAGAATTAGTATGTGTGAAAACACAACACCCATTCTGCCATCCCCCACAATGCACTACAATTTAGTTTTTAGAGTCAGTACCCTTTTCAAAGATTTAAGTTATAGGCCTAAGAGCGGAATAGCATTTTAATGGTCATAGCAGGCTTATCAATTTCTTAATCAATGAAATTTACAATCTCATTTGATGGATTATTTTCTTCTGGGGACGTTTACTGCAGACTTGCGTCATGCACTAATCATATTGCCAATATTTATTCATTTATTTTGTGGATCGGACTGGAAAATAGCGTTAGCATGCTAACAGTGGCGTATTTAGGCATGGGCAACATGGGCAGGGCGGCATCTCGGGGGGGGGGGCGGCAAGAAGAGCAGAAAAAAAACTCTGCAAAGTAAACCAACCCCCCCCGTCAACAAATCGCACATCAATCAGAATTGCCTGTCAGCACCCCCCCCCCTCGCTCAACAACTTGCCGACAGTCTATCATTCACAATCGGAAAGCGCGTTCATTTCACGTTTACAAACGACTGAAAGAGGGCGCCCAGAGTGGCATATAAGCTAGAAACGCCACTGCATGCTAATTTAACCAGTTCAAAGGGAGCAATCCAAGGAAAGAAATTCCCTAGAAATAGCATTAAATTCACACAATGAGGGTGATCCTTATCATGCTGGCTCAGGCCCATGTTACAGACCAGACAATCAGGCAAAGAATGGTGCATCAGAGTCTGCACTGGGGTCTGCACGTTTAGCTTGAACCCAAACAATATGGCATCGATAAAAAGGTAATTCCGCTGGCTTTCTGTTTAGACTTTGAAGGATTCAAAACGATATTTAATTGTACCATAAGGATCTAGAACAAGGGCTATTTTTAACCTGCATCAATTCCGTTGCTTGCTTCATTCCTTTGTAGTGATTCTGAAGGGTTGCCTGGGAGTGGATAGAGGGCTCAGTGCTGTCAGAGGTTGCGTGTGTGTGGGGTGTGGGGTGTGTGTGTGTGTGTGTGTAGGGGTGTGTGTGTGAGAGAGAGAGAGGGAGAGAAAGAGAGAGTGAGAGAAAAAAGAGAGAGAGAATCCTCAGCCTAAATCATTGAGATTCGACAGCTCGACCACCGTCTTTGAAAGGAAATTCCACCAGCAGATACTGCTTTCATGATAACCCAGGAGAATGCAACTTTTTCTCTCTTTCCTTGAAGAGAAGCATAATTGTTTTCAAATAATATGCACAAAATTTGTAAAAAAGAAATAAAAAAGAAGCTAAATGTGAAGAATTCATGAAAGCTGGACATGACATGTGCGAGGCCGCCTCATGAAAGAAGCACAGCTTTCCCACTCACTCTGAGACTCACACTGTCTCTTTCTCATCTTCAAAGGGCCTTGTTCTGCCCAACTCTCTATCAGTCTCTCCTGCTTAACAATTTCACTTCCTCTCTCAAACTCGTTTTACTCTTTCTGTAACTACCTCCCTTTCTTCATCCCCGTTCTCAACCCGCTTTCTCTCTTTTACTTTCCAACTCTTCCTCCTTCCCTCCCTCCCTCCCTCCCTCCTGCCTTCCTACCTCTGGAATGGGGCTGGAGTGTGGTGGTAACATTCTAATTACCAATGTGTGTGGGGAAGCACACATGGGCATCCATTCATATAAACACAGGGGAGCATGTTGACACGAAGGCCACATGGACTATCAATACTGTTTATAGCAATCACCCAAGCTCTGATTAATTACTGGATTAATCAGACACAGAAAGGAATGTGTGTGTGTGTGTGTGTGTGTGTGTGCGCACGCACACGCGTGTGCGTGTGTTCCCAGTGACTATGGGTGCATTTCATCCTGAGTGTATGCTAGTCATCAAATGTATCTTTCAACCTCTGCATAGATGTGTGTGTGTGTGTGTATGCTTACGTGTATGTGTGTGCATGTGTGTGTGTGTGTGTGTATGCTTACATGTGTGCATGATACCCAAGCCAATGTTTTGATTTTGAATGGGCTGACATCGCGAAGGAGAAAGCCCATTAACCTGAGTTTCCTGAAGGTCACACGGCACCATTTTCGACCAACCACAACATAGTGCCAAAGGAAGCTGATTAGCGTTGGCCTGATTGTGTTTGATGGCAGCTATCGGTATAGCTCCTCTGTCACCGCCTGACCATCCTTCTCCTCCATCTGGATTCCTCAGAAATTAGGAGTATCGTGACATCAGTATAACGCAAATCAAAAAGAGACTGGAACTACAGAGCAGGATTACCAGATGAAGGCCTTTGGCAAAGTGTGACCGTGTGTTTCATAAATGAATGGGCTTTTTCTCTAGCACTTGGGTCTACTCTGAAGAAGTCTGGTCTGGCGCGTTGGTCCCAGTCCAGACATTGTTAGGGTTTTATGTGTTTTCATATTTCTTCGGCATACTGTGGCAGTTAGGGTGGTGTTTTGATGGTATACGACAGCATGGTCCTAGTAATAACTTGCTGTTTCATGATATCTTCCATGAGCAAGCCATAAAGCATTTTGCTGTGTATTTTTTCTCAGTGGCCACAGCATGGAGCTCTTCTGTGAGTTGACTCTCCAAACATTCTCTCCATCCAGTCACATGATACAGTATCAAGCTAGCTAGACCCTCACGATCCCATCCACCCGCTTTCATTACATGACTAATTCCTTCCGTGGCATACCAATCAGTCACACTTATCAGAGAAAGGACAGTACCATTATCAGGCAAAGTGGGGGGGGGGGGGTTGTTGGATAATGTGACGGTGAAGTCGTGAAATCAGCCCCCTTCACTTCTTTTTTTACAACACCTTTCAGTGGATCCCACATGGCGGACGGCCCTCCCAGTCAACCTTGAGACTGACATCAGCGTAACTATCTCATTACTCCCTCAGGGCCCCCAGAGGTCGGCCCTATCGAGTGGAGTGCTCCTATAAAATAAATTGAATGTTCCACTGAGGCAAATGTGGAAGGTGATGGACAGAGAGGCCCTGCTCAAACCCAGAGCACACTTCCTTCTTCACGCCTACTCTCCTGGGCTCTGTCGGTTGGGAACCGCTTGAGAAAAGGCTGCGGACAGAATTAAACATGAGGACCCCTAGACCAGTAGGACTGCTGGTTGTCCGTCACTCTCAGGCTATGAGGATACCTGCACACGTCTCATGAACTTGGCAGGTGCTGGGAGAGATCTGCTTGGCTGGGCGGAGGGAGGAATCAGATTTGCAGATGGGGGAGAGAATAGGCAGGTCAATGGCGAGCTGCTGCATGTGCATTGAGGGGCTATAACACTGCATCTCCAAAACCTCCTTCCCTTCCCATGGACTGAAATTACTAGTTGGCTTGTCACTGAGATGTAATGTGAGCCAGAAAGTGTTATTAACCTTGTGAATATCATGTTATCACATTTGAAGTGTAAAAATAGTTGTATCTTTTAATGGCCAATTACAAGAACAAAACAATAATTTGTGAACTCACGAACGGTCGTACAAGTGGGTAGTAGGACGTACTAATCAGAATAGCCTCGGACTCTTATTAATTTCAGTAAAACAAAAATAAGTTTGTTGTGTGCTTCAGACAGTACAGATATTGCACATAACACAGCAAACAGCAGTGTGTCTCTTAAACTCTAAAGTGTACACAGTTAAACTATTTGCAGTGGACACTTTCCATATCCATTTAGCTCCTACAGAAAGGTGGAAAGCAGACCTAATTGAGGTCTCCAGTTATGTTTAAAAGGAGTAAATCATGTTTTACTTGCTTATTTTCAGCTCTGGTCAGCAGGCTGAATGCATGTCCAGTAATGGGAAGACTACTTAGAATTGAAATGTGTTTTGTGTTTCAGAGATAAAAGAGAACGCTTATTCATGAGTCTTGAACATTATCTGAATGCTGCAAGTTTCATGCAGATTGATATGCAATGTTTGTGTTCCTGCTCTTTTTATCTGGAAGTATGACATGTAATTTTTCTTGAGAGTTGTTTATTAAGCTGGAGTTTATATTATGCTGTGGAGTAAAACATACTAATGCTATTGCCCAGAATATCCTTTTTAGGATTTATCTCTCTCTCTCTCTCTCTCTCTCTCTCTCTTTCTCTCTCTCTCTCACACACACACACACACACACACACACACACATGCTATCTAATTGTACCTTCTGGTTCAAACTACTTGCCTCCCTTTTCATAGAAAAAGTGCTGATTATTTGTCTGTGACCCACCGTCTCGGAACCTCTGTCCTCTCTCTGTTCTTTTGGATTTATATATTGCCCCTTTGGCATGCTGAGCTAACCTTGTGTTTTTAATTATGTTTTCATCAGTGTTTTTCTAATGTATCAACTTGTAAACCAATTTAGCCTCTGGCGCTCTAAGAGTCCTGGCATGAAATAGCTATTGCAGCGTTTAGCTGTTTTTTCTCCTTCTTCTCTACAAGTAAATGTTTAAATTTGTTGCAGGTTTTCTTAAACCATGACACTTCGCTTGACCGACCATCAGATGACTGAAGGAGATAAAGGGCACCCTTTACAGTTTACCTCCTTCAAAACACCCGTTTATTCTTTGAGGAACTTCTAAGGGTAGTGGTAACGTTTACTCTTTGAGTTACTTCTAAGGGTAGTAGAACTGTGGACAGGTGTCTAGACAATGAGGTTACGTGGTTATGGTCGCATGAATGTCCTCAAGTTTCTAGAAGACATATTTCAAACTGGATGTTGCTGAAGATGGTGGGCATGGCCTCCTTTGTCAAGGACGAGTTTACAAAGTGCTTTATTTTAATGATTAATTTGGTGCTATTCTGGGCCCAGCAGTGCAAAGTGCTTAATCCTGCTAACTTAATCCGAGTTTAGACAACTTGACCTTGGGCCTTCAGCTGTTTGGGGCTATATCTGACAGTGCCATCACCAGAGAGAATCTGCAGCTGGATACACAATGCAACCCACATCACACTGTCTTAAGATAGTCCTCATAAGGCTTAATTTAACTGTACTCTGGATACTGAGGCTATGGTGATATGTATTTGACTTGTGACAACTGAAAATCACCTCGAAACAGTAGGGCACATTGAGTTATCACTATTCTGAAGTAATCCACACGCATTCAACATCTCCTTTGTTAGTCCTGGCACTTCACAGCTTATTATCCCAGAAGCAGGAAATCACAAGTGGCATCCTGTGTCAAAACGGGCAGCTGTAATTGAAGAAGATCAATAGGATAAAATGGATTACACTGTGGATCCAGACACCTAGGCTCTCTATTGTGTGTGACTCAAGTGTTTTGAGAGTTCCAACTCAAGGCTTGCAATGAGTCTCAAATGTCATCCACTACATCATTGCCACACTTGATTAGTTCAGCCTTTATCTGGAGAGCCATAAGTCTTCACCGAGTGTCATTACTTGGAGTGGGACATTAATTGAATCAATATTTTGACACCTACAGTAGCCTTGCCATACGGGTAATTGGAAGCCACAAGTGTCCTGGGTAATTGAGTTCCATGGCTGTGTGAGTGACAGGTAATAGGATAAGGATTCTCTCAGTGCTGACATTACCATTGCCCATTTCTGAATAACTTCATGAAAAATGTATTTTGTCTTGACAAAGACAATGGCAAAAAGTGCTGAAGTTGACCTGCTTCGTTACACTGTTAATTCTCTGAACTCATGATCAAATATATTTATATTACTACTGTCACAATATAATAAAGGGTGCAGACATGGACTGGTAAATCTGTCTCTGAAATAAACAATATGTTGGTGCCATGGCTGTGTTTATGTTTGCTCCAGAGCCAGTGCGATGCTATGTTGTTATCCAGAGCTGCACAGCGCTCTAGGCACTCCACCAGCCTGTCTGCTGCTGCCACAGTATAATTACCAGACTTACTGTCATGAGAGAGATGGAGAGAGAGAGAGAGAGAGAGAGAGAGAAATAGAGAGTAAGAGAGTACTGACAGTTCCAGTTCCAGCAGTAGTATACTGCACACACACACATGTGCAAGCACACACACACACACACGCACACACACGCACGCGCACACACACACACACACACACACACACACACACACACACACACACACACACACACACACACACACACACACACACACACACACACACACACCTTGTTAACCCATATGTCTCCCTCTCCTTGGCAGGTACAAGTTGTGCCTTGATCATGTGGTCAGGGACATGTAGAGGAGGTTGCATGGGTCTACAGCTTTGTGACTACCCAGGAAGTCCTCACCAGTTATTACACAGCGCCTGTTTCTCAGTGAGACCTGCAGTGGGCTTCCTGCCAGCACACAGGAGTGTTTAATTTAAATGATTCATGATGAGACGCCCAGCCACTTTATTACTGTTATAGAGTGGGTCGGTCTCCATATTAGTCATAAACTGTTGCATACTAACGCAGATGCTAAAAACACACTTTGTGTTGGACTCACTTTTAAATCTGACATTTGCGCATAGTCAGCAGGAATGTCAGATTTCTGAATTGCATCACTATGTCTAAATCTTTACTTATTGTACTCCATCTGTCAATAAATATGCATATTTCTCTTCTGCAGAATGTTGCTTGGGACACCTTGAGTGTTCTGCTTTAGCGAAAAATAGTATGCGATGTGCCTGATAAATGTGGATCAGTAGACTAATCAGTTTTTGCTCCCTGTCAATCTAGGGTCCCTCTTAGATAACTCATTAACGGTACAATGAAAATAATCCCTGATATTACAGTTAATACATTTAAATAATATCTAGCAATAGAACATTCTATGAGTGTCTCCAGTCTTGTTTGTGACATCCACTTTCATCCACTTTTTTGCATATTGATAGTGTACTAGCAATCATATGAGGACATTCTCTATGAAGATTTGATTTATTTATCTCTGAGAGGGACAGTCCTGATGGACCTTAGCCTCCTGCCTGAGGGGAGTGGTTCAAAGAGTTTGTGTCCGGTGTGGGAGGGGGTGGGCCACAACCTTTCTTGCCCGATTCAGGGCCCTGGAGGCGCGCAGGTCCTGGAGGGATGGCAGGTTGCAGTAAATCACCCTCTCAGCAGAGCAGATGACATGCTGCAGTCTGGCCTTATCCTGGGCTGTGGCAGCAGCGTACCAGTACCATACAGTATGTCACTCGGTTAAGATCTGCACAAGTCAAGTTTCAAAAGGATTTCATGTTGGTTAAAAGGTGAGTTTTTGCAGTAATCCTCTCATCGATAATGTTACAAAAGATTTACTGTTTATCATACAAGTTTGATAAAAAGCAACATCATCGTCAGGTCGTCCACAGACGGGCCTCCCATCTTTGTCTCCAGTTATCCCGGTCCTCCATACACAACAGCAACTTCTTAGCTAACTCATTACAACAGCAACAGCAATACTACTACTACTGATTCTGCTTCTACTACTACTGATTGCGCTTCTACTACTGCTACTTCTACTACTACTACTACTACTACTACTACTACTACTGATTCTGCTTCTACTACTACTGATTCTGCTTCTACTACTGCTACTTCTACTACTACTACTACTACTACTACTACTACTACTACTACTGCTACTTCTGCTACTACTACATTTAGTTTAGTTTATTAAAGGATCCCCATCAGAAGCACACTGGTGTACATCTGATCTTCCTCGGGTCCTACACAAAACATAAAATACAAAGCATTCAAGTACAGACGGAAACAACAAAAACACAATAATAAAAATAAAAACAGTGTTCATTCAAGCACAATATTTTAAAGCACAATCATATCATGGATCTTAAAGCCTACATTCAATTGGAAACCACTTGCATTAAGCTACTCACTCAGTATTGGTGCACAGTAGATATTGTCTAGAAAGCCTCCTGAACATTTTTTTATTATTATTGACAGTAGATGTAATTTCTTGAGGCATGACATTCCAAAGCACAATGGACCTATATACAACAGTAAGTTTCTTGTAATTAGTTTTTGGAGCTGGCAGCTTTATATGACCTAATGCAGCCCCTCTTGTACTATAGCCGTGCGTGGCTGTAACTGGTGGGCCAAGCTGAACAGGTTGTTGGTATTGATGACACTCCTTAGTAACATCAAAAGATGCAATGACCCTTTCTGCTCTACTGTAAGGCAGTTAAGTTGTTTACAGTATGCATGTATGCTGTATTTGTTCTAAAGGAACAACCAAGCACTAGACGGGCCGCTTTGTTTTGAGCAACCTGTAACTTTTTAATATCCGATTTTAAGGCAGAGCACCAGATTACATAAATGTATTCAAGATGAGATAAAGCCAATGAGTGAATAACTGATTTGATAATTGCAGGAGTGACAAATGTAGAACATTTTCTGGTCATACCGATTCCCTTTCCTATTTTGCTCACCATTTTCTTTATGTGATTAGACCAGGATAATGACCTGTTGATGGTTAATCCCAAGAGTTTAATACTATTCACTTGTTCGATGTTAATATTGTTAATGGACAAATTTAGTACTGGGTTGTTAGCAAGCCTGTATCTAGATCCAAACACAATGGACTTTAAAACCAACTGGTTGTGTTGAACCCAATCTGTCAGAGCTCTGCTTAGAGTCTCAGTAACAGACTGCTCAGAGGTGGCGGCCGAGTAAAGAGTTGTATCATCAGCATACATAACAGTATTCACATCTTTTACACACAAGGACAAATCATTCGTGAATATAGTATATAATAATGGCCCAAGACAGCTCCCCTGTGGGACACCACAGTCTATGCTAATCTGGTTGGAGTAGCTACCATTAAAAAACACACACTGCTTCCTATCTGTGAGGTAATGCTTGAACCATGAGGTCGCACTGGAAGAGAAGCCATAACACTGTAACTTACTTATAAGCAGGCTGTGATTAATAATATTGAATGCAGCGCTAAAATCGATAGATTGGTTTGAATCCTACTTAAAGGACAGGGATTATTTTGTGTCTATAGGCAATTACAAATCTGAGCTGACAAAAATGACCTGTGGAGTTCCCCAAGGCTCCATCCTGGGGCCTCTTCTGTTCAACATTTACATGCTCCCACTAACTCAAATTATGGAAAACAACAAAATATGTTACCATAGCTATGCAGATGACACACAAATTTATATCACTATATCACCAGGAGACTATAATCCCATACAAGCGCTGAGTAAGTGCATTCAACAAATCAATGATTGGATGTGCCAGAACTTTCTCCAACTAAACAAAAATAAAACTGAAGTAATTGTCTTTGGAGCCAAAGAAGAACGATTAAAAGTCAGTGCTCAACTTCAATCAGTAATGCTAAAAACCACAAACGAAGCCAGAAATCTTGGTGTAGTCATGGACTCAGACCTGAATTTCAACAGCCACATTAAGTCAATTACAAAGTCAGCCTACTATCACCTGAAGAATATATCAAGGATCAAAGGATTTATGTCCCAGAAGGATTTGGAAAAACTTGTCCATGCGTTTATCTTCAGTAGACTCGACTACTGTAACGGCATGTATACAGGTCTCTCTAAAAAATCGATCAGACAGCTGCAGCTGATTCAGAACGCTGCTGCTCGAGTCCTCACTAAGACTAAGAAAGTGGAGCATATCACACCAGTACTAAGGTCTTTACACTGGCTTCCTGTCTGTCAAAGATTTGACTTTAAAATACTGCTGTTGGTTTATAAAGCACTGAATGGTCTAGGGCCAAAATATATCTCTGATCTGCTCATATGCTATGAACCATCCAGACCACTCAGGTCATCTGGCACAGGTCTGCTTTCTGTACCCAGAGTTAAAACAAAACATGGAGAAGCAGCATTCAGTTTTTATGCTCCACATATCTGGAACAAACTTCCAGAAAACTGCAGGTCTGCTGCAACTCTTGGTTCTTTTAAAACAAGCCTGAAGACTTTTCTTTTTGCCACTGCTTTCTAAGAGGAGCTATGTTTATCAGTATACTGCACTGTAACTTTTATTCCTGTATTCTATTTGTCCTGCTTTTTGTTTAAATGTCTATAATGACTTGCTTTTTGTTTTAATGCTTTTAATTTGTCCTGCCTTTTGTTTTAAATGTCTATAATGTCTTGCTTTTTGTTTTAATGCTTTTAATGTCTCATGTAAAGCACCTTGAATTGCCCTGTGGCTGAAATGTGCTATATAAATAAACTTGCCTTGCCTTGCCTTGCCTAAAATCTAACATAACCGCTCCCACCAATTTCCTCTCATCCATACCTGTAAGCCAATCATCGGTCATCTGTGCAAGTACGGTGCTGGTTGAATGGCCCTCTCTGTAAGCGTGTTGACAGCTAGATAAGATATTATTTCCAGAAAAGTAGTCCATCACTTGTTTGAATACAATTTTTTTGCCCACCTTACTCAACAGTGGCAAGATGCTGATTGAGCGGCTGTTTGGACCATTAAATGCTTTGTTTTTATCCTTTGGGAGAGGAATGCTTTTTGCTTCCTTCCATATGATTGGATGAACCCCATGGCTCAAGCATTGATTGAAAACATGGCATATTGGAGAGGTGACAAACTCGACAACCAGCTTGATCATTTTACTATCTAGGTTGTCCATGCCAGGGGAGGCAGAGTCGGCCTGCGCAAGAAGTAGGTTCTTTACAGTTACGCTGTCAATTGGACTGAAGACAATTATTGTTCTTCATGATCCTATTTTTTATTAATGTCTGTGATAAAGAACCATCACTGTTTGAAAAGCCATTTCTAAGGTTGTTGACTTTACTTTTGAAAAAAATATTTAAATGGTTAGCTATGTCAAGAGGCTTTGTTATGAACGCCCCATCTCCAGACTGTATGAACGAAATAGCCATCTTAGACTTCCTGCCCATAACTTCATTCAGTGTTGGCCATAATTTCTTCCCATCATTCTTCACATCACTAATCCTCTGTATGTAGTGGTCTTTCTTTTTCTGTCTGTTTAATTTAGTCACCAGATTCCTAAGTTTACAGTAGACTTGTCTATCTGATTTCAATCCTGATGTGTTTGCCGTTTTCTTGGCTGTATCCCTAGAGGTCATGGGGTCTCTGAGTTTCTCATCAATCAATGGTGCACTCCTTGACCTAACAGAAAACGTTTTCAGTGGTGCATGCATATTAGCTATCTCTGTGAACTGATTCATGAAAAAGCTAAGAGCTTTTTCAGGATCATTCTCCTGACAAACTACTGACCAGTCAACCTGTTCGACTTCATTCACAAATGCCTCCTTATTGAAATGTTTCTAAGACCTTTTGTGAACAATCATGTTACCGCCTCTAGGAAGCTTGGTCTTCCTAGAGAGGATAACAAGATTGTGGTCACTAAATCCTACTTCTAAAGAAACAGCATTGGAACAGTGTTCTGGAGAGTTGGTAAAAACCAGATCAATACATGTTGAAGAAATAGTGTCGTGCTTATTTGTGGAGATTCGTGTGGGGTGAGAAACCATTTGTGTGAGATGGCATGTCTGGGCCATGGATAGTAGCTTACATTTCATATGGCAGTTGGTGGAAAACCAGTCAATGTTCATGTCTCCAAATAAATATAGTTCTCTACTTCCATCAGAGGCCTTATCTACCATACTACACATCTTATTTTGATAATTAACATCTGCTGATGGAGGCCTGTAGCAGCACCCAATAAGAATAGGTTTTGTATGAGGCAAGTGCACCACGACCCATAGAGCTTCAATGTCATCAATTATTAAATCATTTTTGAGTTCAACAGGAATATGACTTTGGGCATAAGCCGCCACACCACCACCAAATGTATTTCTATCTTTGCTGATTATATTTTAACCTTGAATTGAGACCTCATCATTGCCAAATGAGGGGTCAAGATAGGTTTCGGATAGTCAAAATATGGATGTTGTAAAGCTGAGCCAATCTTTCAATCTCATGGATTTTGTTTCTGAGACTGCAAACATTTAGATGAGCCATTAGTTGGTAACTTAGCCATAGCCAAGTGAGTTCATATTGTAGGATAAATACAAGGTCCCAGATTACTATCTAAACACACTCAACACCAAAGTAGATAAAAGTAATCATGACACATTCTCATGGTCTGCCTGGATGAGTGATGAGCTTGTCATATCTCAGAATCATTTAGCAGACGTTACTACTACTACAACTACTACTGTACTACTACTACGATGATGATGACGATGACAACAACTACTAGTACTACTACCTCTGCTGCTGCTAGGCTAGTACAAGGCCTACTACTGCTACTGCTACTATTACTATTGGTGTTATTATTATTATTATTGTTGTTTTTATCAGTAGCAGTAGAAGAAGTAGTAGTAATAGTAATAGTAGTAGTAGTAGTAGTAGTAGTAGTAGTAGTAGTAGTAGTAGTGGTGGTAATAATAGTAGTAGTAGTAGTAGTAGTAGTAGTAGTAGTAGTAGTAGTAGTAGTAGTAGTAGTAGTAGAAGTAGTAGTAGTTGTAGTAGTAGTAGTAGTAGTAGTTTAATAGTAGCAGTATTAGTAGTAGCAGTAGTAGTAGTAGTAATAGTAGTAGTAGGGTCGCACTTTACAATAAGGGTCACAAAAAACATTAGTTAACTGTTAACTTATGCTTATTTAGAGTTAGGTTCGGTTACTAATGTTAATTAATACCTTAGTTTAGGTTAGGGTTAGGGTTAGGTGAGTTAACCTTAGTTAACATAAATAACAATAGTAAATGGTTAATATAGACATTAGTTAACTGTTACTTAATGCTTAATAATGCATAAACTAATGCTTACTAATGTACCCTTATTGTAAAGTGTTACCAGTAGTAGTAGTAGTAGTAGTAGTAGTAGTAGTAGTAGTAGTAGAAGTAGTAGTAGTAGTGGTAGTAGTAGCAGCAGCAGTAGTAGTAGGAATAGTAGTAGTAGTAGTAGTAGTAGTAGTATAGCATTCACCACAGTTTTAAGCTGTTGTACATTTATTGATGTACACTTTGTGCTGAAGTGATTAAAAGAAAAAACAAAACAATATAAACATATGGAAAAGAGTATTTTCTTAATAGCTGCTCAACCTGCTGTTAGGGAAAGCTGAATCTTTCCTGTGCAATCCCTATGCATGAGTAATAGACTTCCTCATTACGCCTCTGGGTTCTGCTCATTTCTCAACATCACTTTTACTGGAAAATCCAAATGCTGCATTTTGGGTACACGTCTCCATTAACCACACAGTCAATTAATCAATTTGGTTGAATACAACATTTTCATCATGTTTTCTTTTTGGATGCTAAAAACCTTACTGTGGACATAAATAGATGCATGGTTTGGTTTTCCACAAGGAAAGATACTTCTAAAAAGGATGATTATTGCACAGGATCCATCATTGTGACGGTACAGGTTGTGTATTATCCATGGTGAGTCGGATTTTCTGTATTTATTTGACAGAAAAAAAAGAGGCAGCTACAAACAGGCAGTTTATCAGTGATAATGCCTCTAGTACTCTGCTGGCTTGATTTCATTTAAGCAGTTAAGAAGCATGCTTTTCACACAGGAAAGTAAGAGTAAATCAGGCCCTAGATGTCCTTGACTGCATCTACTTCTTCCTGCACAAAGTATCTTTCATGTAGCCAACCGCTACCCCCCGAAATTCCACTATAATCCCAAATTCCTGTCCTTCCAACCTCTATTTGCACACATTATGCAATCTCTGTCTACCTTTTCTTAACCACACACACACACACACACACACACACACACACACACACACACACACACACACACACACACACACACACACACACACACGTACACACACGCACACACACATACACACACACAAACTGGCATAAAGTGTTTATGACCTCAGGTTCTAAAGGTCAATGGCAGTTTTATTTGTTACTCTGCCTTGACAAACGCCCCTATCAGCTTTCCCTGTCCTCCGCATTTATGTGACTAAGGTGGTTAAACAAAAATGCAGCAAGAGGGGACTGACCCTGACCTCTAACCCCTGAGATATACATAATATGTCAACCCAATAACTTCCTCTTCAGACAGACCAATCAGCTGA
Organism: Borostomias antarcticus; assembly: GCF_949987555.1. Classification (NCBI taxonomy): domain Eukaryota; kingdom Metazoa; phylum Chordata; class Actinopteri; order Stomiiformes; family Stomiidae; genus Borostomias; species Borostomias antarcticus. The sequence continues at coordinate 29,951,905 of NC_140236.1, forward strand.
AAAGGAGCGGTTGCTGACAAGCAATTCATTGGCCACATCAAACACAAAAAGGATGAAAAAACAGAGAGTATAAAACGACCATGTTATTTACTTGGGTCTAACGTAAACATGTTTAATGAGCCCAATGACTGGGATCTTCCATTATTTAGTGATGGATCATGGGTCATGAAATGAGCTGTCTGATCACCCAATTGAGACCAAAACACAAAGAGCCCCCTCTCATTACAGTACATTGTTTAGAAAATGGCCTTTTCTCAGGATGAAGCCATGTTTTCATTTCACATATAAAGGGGAAAACTTGCATGCATCGGTTAGCACTGATCTGGGTGGACTGAGACTGATCTGTACAATTGAGCAATTACTGGCTTCAAATGAGCACTTAAGGACGTCTGGTTGAACGACAATGAAAACATTGCCCCTCGATCCCCTTAGTACATCTTAGGTTTCCAATTCTCTATGAGAGGATGAATTGATAAGCATAGTGAACATGGACAATAACAGCTTTTATTATCTTGAAATAGAAACTGACATAAACTGAGGAAATATGGATTTTATTAGTTTGTCTCCTGTCCTCCCAATATATATTCAGGGTCATTTTTGTTATACAGCTCTTATATTTCAAGTCTTTAAGCCCTGTCTTTAGAGGTCCCTGACTATAAGCGAACTGGACGACCCTCCTGCTTATTTAATCTGTTCAATGGTAACTTCTCTGTTTGAGTGGACTGATGCAGGACAAGGAGGACCATCAGTACCCAGCAAAATCCTCCTCCAGCTGGGGAGAATTTAATCCAGCCTTGTCAACCCAACAGCAGGCCTGGTAATTGGCTCAATTCAGAAGGATTTATACATTTTCAAATTTTAGATTTACATTGTCTGGTTCGCATTCCATGCAGATGATAGGCTTACTTATTCACAGGTTGTAGGACTACTTCATATAACCTCTCACTAAAAGAACAGTAGAGCAGAATATGACATAAAGGGTAATGCTGTATTATAAGTTGATACCTGCTGAAGAGAAAGGGGAAATCAGAAGATTCAAAGATAAGCTTCTGTGATCTAAGCAAGAACTCAGAGATGACCTGAGATACAGGTATTGCGAGCTAGAATGATATGTAAAACAGTACATTACACACACTATAATACATAAACGTGCGGTTGGCCAGATGTTGTATACTGTACATCCTCTGCTTAGGGCTGTGAGAGTATTGGGGGCCTTTCAGTATTTTAAACTAGCTCTGTGGGGTGACAATAGAACTGTGAAACTCAAATATTCTGTTGGAATCATCAAATATTTATATTTCTTTCAGTAAACAGAACCATGTAATTTAAAAGAATAACATTCAAACTGGTGCCTTGCTGTCTAGTAGTACTAAATACACATCGAGCTACAGCCAAATGTTTCACGGCCAATTGTTTTAATGCCAAGGGCTGTGATGTGGTGGTGCTATCAGATGTTTTGTGGCCGTTCACATATAACTTCACATATTCTCATGTTAGGATGTGTACTATGTGCCCCCCCAATCTTGAGGTGATGTCACCCTCATGAAAGGTTGCTTATGGATGTTATTCATTCAAAATTATATCTCCAGTTGCAGGTTGATGTGAGAACTCCTAATGTACGTAATGGGTTAAATAACCTAATTGGATTTGGAATGTTAGCCATCCTGCATCCAGACCAAGCTCTCAGGACCCACAGCGTATGATGAGGAACTAGAACCATCCCCCTGTGCACACGACGGACATATCCTGGTCCCATGTGGACAATCCATCTCCCGTCTTCCAAGACAGCCACATGTGGGTGGCACGGAGCCCTTGGTCTCCAGGGGTGCTGTGAGGCACTCATCACTCCTGACAACCCTGTTTTAATCAGTCCAAACCCTATCCCAAATGTCTCATCTTTTAATAGTGTGGTGAGATTCAGTGAAGTGGGCCAGACATGAATCCTTTCTCCATGACACACAAGGGGGGGATTAATGCAAAGGATGACATGCTATCCCATGACAGAGTGGAAATTCTGAGTTTGTTTCTCTATTTCTCAAAGATTTCGATGTTCTCGGCAGCAATATAAGATATAGTTATGGTTAATAACTAAAGTAAATACTTTATACAGACTCCAGTGCACCTCTCTTCTTTCGATTTCTAAACATTATCCAGTTGTGATGTCATCGTGACAGTTTTCCAGTCACACAAACATCCCTTTTTCACATGCACCTGAAACATCAGTTAGTATGTGCACATGTGAAGTGAAGTTCTAACAAAAAATTATATATATTTTTAAATATGATCCAATTATAATCTTACACAAAAAGGGCATTTGCTGCCAAGATTTCAATGATCTGTCATTACCATAGAGTTTAACCAGAACACTTCAAGAAATCCACATCACTCTATAGATATCACTCATAATTACTTTTCCACTTGACGACACTAATTTGATTATGTTAAACTCATAGAGTATAGAAAGGCGGTGCCCTTGGTATTATTGGGCATGGCGTCTGTGCTCTGCCATATGCACTTCCAGTGCACTGTAAGTGCCCACATTCCCTCACACTCACGCCCACTGGCACTGCTGCCACACTTTTGAGCCATGTTGCCATGCTTTCATGTGGGCAGCACGCCTTCATTGTACCAGCCTCAAGTGCATTCTCTCTGGTTCTAAATGGCCCTTGTGGTTTTCTATTGACTAAGTGGAAGGAGGAGAGGCTGGCGGGAATCACAGAAGACTCATTGGCTGGGCTCGTGCTGACATTGGTGGCTAGTCATTATCACACATCTCTGGTAATGAGAGGGTGGGTTTCAGAGCACGGCTCTGGGTTCCATTTTCTCACCCACATGCAAATGCTAGCCCTGCTGGCTAATGAAGACTCAAAACATCATCAGCTTGTTTATTATACGCACTGCATGCTAGCCAAGCTAACAGAACCATTGTCTCCCGCTGTACTTTTGCCATGAATCCATTGGTTTTCCAAGAGCTGTTGGAGGAAATCAAACACACGACTCAAGGGGAGAGAGAACGGGCTGTGGGTTTGCAAGTGGCTGAGTCTCAGAGAAAAGTAGCACTATGCTACTTTAACATGTCACTCTCTCTGACATAAGTAGGTCTAATTGAAAGTGTGCATGTATGTTCTTATTGGCAGTATGCAAGACACACTGAGGTTTGACAAATATTCAATTACCAGTCGTGTCCTCACTGCTAGTCTCTATAGTGTAAGAATCAATCAGGCAATGGCATATTTTGTTCACAAATGTATCTGTACTAGGACAATACTTCCCTTTCTCTCTCTCTCTCTCTCTCTCTCTCTCTCTAGCTGGCTGATAATTAGCTCTCGTTGCCACTGGAAGCTCATTAATGCCTCGTCACCATCAAGAGCATCGATCCAATTCTCACTGAAGGTTACCACGGAGACCCCCAGACTCCTAGCTTGTCCCCCCACTCTCTCTTAATGAGAACTCAGCTTTTGCTGACTCTGTCTGCCTAGGAGTGAACACACTTTATAATTGCTAATTTCTATCTTTGCGCCCAGTAAGCATCGAAGAACCCATCGAAACATGTCATTAAAAATGTCCAAGTGTTAAATCTCCCAAAATATGTGACAAATAGAAGGCCAAGGATGGGTTAGGCAATTTACTCTAGAAGAAAAATGTAATGTTGTTAATTTGTTTTTGCAAAGTGGTTTGAGACTATAGTCTTTGCTACAAGGATTTATCCACATGAATCCTCAAGAATGATGTCGCCTCTCCGTCTTCCCTCCTCCCCTCCCCTACACTCGTCCTCTCTTCTTCTCCTCTCTCTCTCTCTCTCTCTCTCTCTCTCCCTCACCACGTCCATCCACATTTCCACAGCTATGCCTAATTTATCAATTCCTCTCAGATAAGGTCCCTGGAGAAGAGAGACACCTGCTGTGCGCACTTTGAAGACGCGTCTCACAGCCCAATCAGGCGCAGGCCCATGGCCTCGTTTGCATTCGGTGGCGTGGAGGGCGCATCGCTAACAGGTGGCAGGAGAAGAACGCGTGTGGCGGCGTGTTTGATGAATTAAGCATATTATGGTAATTCAGAGATAGTGGGAGGATCTGACTGCCAGGAAATGGGCAGGCACAGCTGAGGTCTGGTGGATAGACGTACACATCCAATTACATGTATATACACGCCGCAAACACACACAGACAAGAAAAAAAAGACATGCCCACAAATACATGCACAAATTCTACACAGGCATACGCGCTGTTCTTAGTTTATACAGTTATGACATGGCTCATGTGCATTCTGCATAAACAGTCAAATGTACCCATTGAGCATACAAATACTTGCATGTACAGTACACACAGACATGCATGATTGGATTGGTGGGACAACCCGTCCGAGTGATGACATCACGCCTCGCTCGCATTAGGATTTGCTCAAAATGTACATGTCAATATTCTTCTCCCGTTCACTTACACTCAAGGCAAAGGGCTAAATGAAACAACTGCTTCCGGTTTCGCGTGTTCAGCTTTGGTGAATGTTGACCAGTGAATTTGCAGCCTCGACCAATAGCAAAGAAACGTGTGTGGTTGGCCCCATTTGTCTGTAATTGGCTGTTGTTTTCTCATCCTGCACTGCCCACATTCAGCATAACAAGATACAAATTTCGCCTCGGCAGGCAATGGTCATTCGCCTGCATTCGCACGTGTGGTTGCGCCCCTTCTATTTTTACACACACAATTTAAACTCACACAAACACACACACACGTTCTGAAACACACACACCACTCCACATACACATTATCTCTATTTCTCTGTCTCTCTCACACAACCCCCCCCCCCCTCACACACACACACACACACACATGTACACACACACATGTACACACACACACACACACTTGTAGAGGTGAGCTCGGGTCAAAGGAGGCCAGACTGGAGGGCACCCGCGTGAGGAATGAGGTCAGCGTGATTCTTCATGTGTTTGATCTTCCTCCAGCCGTCACTAGCTGTGCTGGATCTCACAGGACAGCCTAGCATAGAGCAGCCTATGATCCATTCATGGAATCTGACAGTTTCAAATCAATCCCCTTCACCAAAACCAGAACCACCTCCCGTCTTCTCTCACTCGCACCTCCTTGTTCTGTATCAGGCGTGGCTTCTGACAAAACGCTGATGTTTGATAGATGTTAACGGCTAAGCAGCGACGTATGGCGGGGTGTTCAGGCTGTCACTCAAACGGCTAATGAGAAGGGCAGAGAGAGGGCGGGACGGGGTTAATAAATGGCTCAAACAGCGGAGAAGGAGCCCCTCTGTTCCACAGATACCTGCCCGCTCCAGGGAATCAGGCCCAGATGTGTTATGGGTAACTCTTTGGGGGGAGCAGAGACTCGTGAGGTCACCCAGGGGCGGCTCGATGTGTTCCTCATTGCACACAGCTGTGCTCGTCATACACCAACCCTGCCCTCTGACCCCATGACCCCACGGTGCACCTCTGGTAGGAATGTTGGGTGATTGGCTACCGCACTCCCCTTTCATTTCCTGTTTGCTTCTCAGGCGTTTTTCGGCTTCCAAGCCAGTGTGTCTCTCGACGCCTCTCTGGTTGTGTTTTAAAGGGATTTTCTCTGTTTGAAAAAGAGACAGTAGCTTCATATGCATTATGGATGTCAAGAGAACTTACTATTTAATAATTAATTAGCATTTTTTTTATCCACGACTGAATGTTTATTTTTAATACATAATAGGTTGTCCTGCCGTTATTTGATTTAGAAAAGGGGGAAGCGGGGTTCAACATGAGACTGCTAGGTATAGAATATACAATTACTTTGCAAGTACAGTATTTCTAATGCAGAAAGCATATCTTAGATGTTGCAAGACTATTGGTTGTGAGAACAGTGTTACTTTTAGAAGTTGGATCGCTCAAAGTAAATCAGGTTGGGGCCTACTGCTCTGTAAGATTCATGAATCAGATTTGATGTAATCTTGGCAAGAAACAACACAGAACTGCATCTTTATTAACCTGGAGTAGGTCAAGTTTTTATGGGGTCAGGATAAAGGGGAGTTCGAGTTCTTTGGTAGTTACTATTTCAGAACCCCCCCCCAAAAAAAAAATAAAAAAAAAAAAAAATCCTCGACTTTTTTATGAGCTGAAAATGTGAAAAGAGAACAGAAACCTTAGCTGGGCATCTGGTTTCCAACTAGTTTGCTCTCTCGATGTGGCGATCGTATGTCTTTTATCATAAAACTCTGTAGTGTAATTGATGCAGAGCACATTTAAAGTTTGATTCTTTCTCGTTTTTGTTAAGCTGGGGGGCTGACAAGATGGCTTTTAATAATGAATGTGATGTGACACAGGAGACCCAATTAAAGGATAATAGAGTGAAATCCTTACTTTCTGGTGTTTTGTATGATATTGGTAGATACGGGCATTGTTTGAACACCATCAAACTATCACGTGTGTGTTCTTTAGTTTTGGAGAACTAGACGATTGAATTTTTAAGTCCCATTTTAAGCTTGTTTCTCATGTGACGTCACATGACAAATTACGGCTCCCCGTGTCTCAGGACCACTCCCCCAGCCACGCCCACAAAAGAAAAAAAGATGTGAACTTGAATTTTGACTTTCGTGCCATAGATAAGTTAAGAACATTTTAAAACGTTGACTTTTTCCAATAGCTAACCAACTTGCAAGCTCGACACGAGCGTAGTTCGAATTGTGGTAGAGCAATTATCAACTTTCTCAAAAGTGCTAGTTTTGTAAACTTTTTGATCTGAACCATTGTATATGATCATAAGTAACCTTAAAACAGAGCTTTACTACTCCTTTAAGTCAAGCCATTATGTTCCTTTCGTAATTTACAACACCAAAGAATTAAGTTCTGCAAAACATTCTGTCATGGGAAAGTTGTGTAGGCCTAATCATCACTGCATTGGTATCTGCTCCACAGAATGTTGATCATCCCAGAACCTCAATCCGACCGAACTGCAGGAAGCATTGAACATTTTTGGATTTAACAGCTCCATTAGCGATATTGTATTATAACCAGAGGGCATTACAATAACATTCACAACGAGATCTATTGACTGCATGACCTGTTAGTCTCCCGACTCCACCGCACCACGGAGTAGGCCACTGTCCACTCACAGAGTCTTGGTGCTTGGTCCTCTGTCTCTCCAAACTCATTGATTATGTTGAATCGCTGCGCTCCGCGTGCAGTCTGCCACATAACTAGTGGTAGGATCAGTAGGCTACATCCTCTCCCCCTTTCTGTAAAGCGTATTCTGTTGCCTTTGTACTGTATATGAAATGGGCTATAATAATTGAATTGATCTGACTAATTATCAGTCATTGCATTGGTATTCTGCTCGATTCCTTTATATCACCACAACTGACAGATGTTGAACCCAGAACAGTAACGTTTCAGAGTGCAGCTGGCTTTGTTGGCCACCTACTTCGATAAATAACGTTAGACTAGTGAACAATGTGGATTTAATATTGGTTTCACAGTGCACATGATCAGTCTTCTGGTAAGATCCACAGTTGCAATTGTTTGACTAACTATACTGTTCGTAGCTGGCTGAAAGCTATAACGTTAGTCTAATAGCCCAAGCCTCCAAGCTTGCGTGGCCGGCTGCAGGATGCTTTTCCTCGGTGTCGCGGGGGAGACAAGCCATCGTTATACCTTTATCGTACTTTTTCCAAATAATGCAAATGTGAGGATATGGCCTATTAGGTAACGTGTACCTTTATAATGTTTGGGGTTAAAAGGTAGTGTGACATCTCACATTTCTTATATTAAGGACTATGCTTGTACACTTCTTGTTGTCGAGGTAACTATGGTTACAAACAGCAAATGTGTGGAAGTTGGGGCCGCGGCCTGTCAATCATTTCTGACTGACACGCCCACAAAACGAGGTGAGCTTGTAGAAGGGGAACATTGGGCACATAAAAAGGAGTTTTATAGTACTTAAAAATGACAGAATAACTACACTTATGGACATATTCACTTTGATTTTACCTAAAGATAACTGACATGTGTCACGTTCAACCATTGTATTATCCGTTTGCCTCAACCCCCAGGTTTGGCAGTCTGACCTTGAAACCTGACTCTAGCCCCAGGCCTGAGACTGAGGCCCTATGACACATGTTTTAATAAGGCATACCACTGACCTGCATCCATTTTTAAAAGAGCAGGACAGACAAAAAACGAGACTCTTTGCTAGGGAGGATGATTGGGATTCCAAAGATGATGAAGAAAGCTATGCAACCAAATTAAGATTTAGTGTCATCTTTCAGTTATCTCCCTTACAAGAATTTGATATTTTTTAATAAGAGTCTTCTCTCTTTGTGGGGAGAAAGAGGGGGATTTTGGCTGCCATGGATGATGGATGGATGATGTGGTGTGGATGAGGTGAGATGTGCAACGTTTCTCTCCCTTTTTATTCTCCAAATGAAGATGAAGGAGAGAGGGTCTGAACACTCCCCTCGCTTTTCATGCCTTCTTCACACGGCCTGTGCTGTTCCTCAGAGGCCTGGGACAAATCCATTAGCTTCGCCCTATCTTTGCCACCACAGGCCTTGTCCTCCGTCCCCTCCCCATGGACAAGACAGAGAGAGAGAGAGAGAGAGAGAGAGAGAGAGAGTGACAAAAACCTAGTCAGTGAAGAGTGTAATGGAAGCCCACGTTTTCCTTCATGTCCAAGTTGGAACCATGTTCTGTCAGGAAAACAACAAGACTGTCATCGAGTTTAAACAAACTCAAACCGGTAATCTCTGTGACAGCGGTATGAAGTATTAAAACAGGTCACTTTGGGCTTCAATAGAGCCCTACTATTATGACTGGAATTGATGAGAAATGGCATGAAAATGAAAACAAAGGGATTTTTTTTGGACGACACCAACAGGAAATTCTTCTCAGTACAATTCATCCTTTCCCCTTCCAACCACAGTCTGAGACAGTATCAGGAAGTAGAGGACAGTGATAGTGTTGAAAGGTCTGGAAAAGAATGTCTGATGCTGAACTCAGAGGAGCCCGAGGCGGAGTAAGAGAAGAAAAAAAAACAGAAAGAGAAAGAGAGAAAGAGAAAGAGAGAACTGAAGAGAATGAATGTGGGAGAAGTGTGAGAGTGGCAGGACAACAGTGCTGAACATTCTCAAGGTCTCCATGGTGTGGAGATTAAGTGGGCCGATGCCAGAATCGGGAGGCAAGACTTAGCCTCCTCTCTTGTGTGTGGCTATGTGAGACACTCTAGCCTGACCTGTTCTGAGACCAGCTCTTCTGCAAAGGTGATTTGTCAAAACGAAAGTTGGAAAATAAGTAGGAACATAACTACAGGAAGCGGCGCACATCTATTAAAATAAATGTTTGCTGTTCATTTTGCTACCATTTCAGTCTAAGTAGACATTATTTAACCTGTTCGACCCTCTTGTAAAAGGCGGTGCAGAGAATAACCCTTTTTTTTTCTAGTCAAGGAGACTGCAGCTATTCAAACAGCATGGGAATCCCTACTGGATTAAACGCTGTGTGGTAGTTATTTGAAATGAAAATGAACAATGTTTAAGACATCTTTAATTAATGTCCTTAACAAAACAAACAGGGTAGAATGGGCTACCTCAGGAAACCACAGCTTTGGAAAGTTGGGAAAATAATCCTTACTGACCTTTTTATTTCTCATATCTTTGCTATTCCCCTATGGATTCCTGGGTAAACAGGCCCACACTCCCACTCTGGTGAGTTATGGCCATATTATTCTATGGGATATGTACAGTAATCCCTTAAACTCATTTGTCTTCACATGTATGCATTGTTCTATATGGGCTCCACTAACATTTGTCTCAAGTGTTAATGTCCTCCACATAATTATCCCATGATTTATACTTTATACTTGATACCCATATCAAAAATAACTGTCTGGGAACTTACCTGCACATGACCCAAACAGAACTGTAACATCAGAAGTTATGCAACATGCCTGTTGTCATTGATTTGGTTGTTGTTTACAGTCTGCCCTATACGCTAGAGGTCAAGGTCAGTCGTAGGTCACAGACAGGATAACATGTCAGCACATCAGTTGTGAAAGTGTGGTGTTTTCATGTCCCTCCCTGAAACTCAACACTAACAAACTGACCTCCAAAAGACCTCTGTCTGTTTGGACTTGAATCTGCTGTTACAGCAATCAAACACAGATGAAAGAAATACTGTATGTCGTCAAGTTTAACAGTCTGAGCAGGAGAGTCTAGTACAGGAATGATTGCATACTTTCCTGCAATTTATGATAATTTATAGCTCTTACAATACACATCATTGCCAAAGTACTCTGTGAGAAGCTATCCAGTTTTCTCTATAATTAGTCTAGCAAAGTAAATGTCCAAAGAGCCACAATCAGGTTAACTTAACCATTCTGATAACCCTTAACCTAGGAGGAATTTAAAATACCACCATACTGTAGCATGCACTATTTTGTGGTATGTACAAAGATTAAATGTTTGTGCGTGTGTCAATTGTGTTTTAGTTTCTCCTATTGTGCATCAATAACTGTAGTTGCAAAATGTCATTGTTAGGAGTCAGCTGGCTCATGACATGAATAATCTTGTTCAATTAACAAACTTCTTCAGGTGAATGATTACATTCCCCCAATTCAGTCTGTGCACTAACACAACGGACACAGACATTGTCAGTGTTTTCCACTCCGCGTGTTTCCTGCCCAGCTAGATCAGGTTTCATTCAGGGTTATCTGCCCGTACAGACTCTTGCATTATCCTTGTCCATCCATCCACACTGGTGTGTTATGTTCAGCGTGTGTGTCAAAATACGTACGCAATCTACAGCATACTCCACAGATAATATTTGTGCATCTGTGAACTGTGGGACAATGCAGGGTATCTCGTGTGTCATGGATCCAAGTCCCTGGCAGTGTTTTCTTTCAGTTTTTCAGACTGTGTGCCTGATACCGTTGTGTGAGGTCAGCACAATATGAACCGGCTGCAGTGACTGATGCTTCCAGCTCCTCCTCCTCCATGTTTTCACAGTAGAAAATAGAGCACAGTTTTGTTCCTCAAATAAAAAACAAATGGCGCCGTATGGAAAAATTGGAGCAGGGATGGAAAGGGATCACTACTTTTGTGGTTCTGTGTCAACCGCGGGGTCGCATACCAGAAATCAGGATCCCCAGCAGTGGAACAAGCTTTTTTCTTCCCAAGTGGTGGCCCATTTTTAACACTGCTAGTGTTGCAGTAATCATGGATAAAGATCAATCAAAAAAAAAAAGAAAAAAAAGGCTTTAATGCCTCCTGCTGGCTCCCAGAATGCACAGTGCCTACCACAGACAAACTTGGTCTGTATAGTCTTGAAGGCTAATTAAGATCACATGTTGAAAGAGAGAAAGAGCGATACAAGTCGAAAGAGAGAAAGAGAGATACAAGTCGAAAGGGACAATGCGGTTGAGAAGAGAGAATGTGATGCCTTCACATGGCCTGACAGCCAACAATGCCTGGAGCTAAATGTGGCTTTGGGCAGAAAACCTAACCGCAATTGCATGCCCGTAGTCGGGCATTTGACATTGTTCCCCAGAGGCACTTGGCCAATTACTCCAGTTAAGTGATGTGACTCTTTAGCTGATTATTCGGCTGTTTTTCATTCCCCGACGCCACTTATGTACCTTAGTCCCCCATCCATCCCACCCCTGATTCATGCCTTTTTCAGATTACCAGCGAGAGACAATGTACTGTAGCAGTGGTGTGCAGAGAAGGGGAAGTAAACGAGTCTGCGGCCTCTTATTCAGACGAGGTTCTGACTGCAGTCAATGCTGACCAGATGGCTGGGTCGGCTGTAGAAGTGTGGAGAGGCAACTTGATTACCCCGAGACTTGAAGCGGCAGCTTACTTTTACTTTCACAAAATGCTGGGGAAAGTCATAGAGCTACTTTGAGCTTTCAGGGTCTTCTTTACTTACTTAACAATTATTTTCTATCAAAAGAGTGACATAACAAATTTAAGATTAATATAATAAAATGGATAGTAGAATGATAAATGGCTTTAAATCACTAAAGGTAGTGCACAAGCTCTGATAATAACCTACTATTTTGTCTAGTAGTGTTTTTGCTACAGTACAAGCCATTATATCCATCCAGGTCACTATGTTCATAACAAAAATAAATATGCTTACATTTAGCACTGCAGGTCTACATTACATTATCTTAAGTTATCAAATGCCCCCTAGGGATGACGCTTAACACTCCAAGGTCGAGCAGAACTTCTCACTCCAGCAATGTACTTTATTAGGGGGGTTGGTGGCTTATTTTAGGCGAAGTCCTTCTTAAAAGTGAGAAAAGTCTTGACAATATCAAGATGTGATTTCCTCTTCTCCTGGATGTAAATGCTGGCAGTTGAGGTCAGGACTCGACTGGGCCAATGACAGGACCCAGAGGGGTGAGGTCGGAAGTCAGAGGCGGAGAGGGGGTCCCTTGGGTGTCCCCCATATGTCATCGGGGGGTCCTGTAAGCCCTCCGCCTTGCTGATAGATGACCACTCTAATGGGCACTCCACCAGAGTAATTGTTTAAAAGGAAGTGCTGAGTTGCTGATGGAGACCCCGCCACACAGATGACACATCACCTCAACACACATATTGCCCCCAGATGAGCTAGAGAGTGTGAATGAAAAACATATTAGGATGTAGAATGTGGAAAAGCTGTTATACTCCAAAAAACATGGTTTGATCACAATAGAGCAAAGGTAAATAACAATAGTAAGCAATTTCTGCCACAGCAGCAGCCCACTTAATCAGACATTTAAAACCAACTAAGCTTTCTACAATTACCCAGAGTGCCGGTCTGGTTGTCTCATCACAGCAACTGCTGTGTGGCGCGCCGGCAGATGCCAATCACTGTTGGCTGCCAGGTTGGCTGATGCTAGACGGCTCTGGAGCCATAGTTATATCTCGTGTTGCAAACACCAAGACAATTACCCCAATTAATATGGGAGAATGGAATGAAGATGGAGATTGTTCTGCTCAAGTCAAAATAAACAGCAGCCCGTGCAGTGTAGCTTTCCTACACACTGCAGGTAATGGGTACAGCAGGCTATATTAAGGAAAGCTAGAGTGAAGTTAGAATGTGACATTTCATGTCATGTATTTACGGTTTGTAAATATAGTATCGACGTCAAGGCAAATTGACCAGCTGAAGACATACAGTACTATGTTTAAGGAAAGGACTGATGGAATGTCAGATGGAGAGTATCATATCTTCAAAGGAGCAAAAAAAGTGATATGGTTCAATGGAGAGCCCTTTTACGGGAAGAGGGCGTTTCAAATCATTTGCCACAAAAAGAGGTGAAAGAATTCAGAGCAGTAAAAAGACGCACGGTAAAGTGATAAAAATGGACGGAGGACAAGAAGAGGGGAGCTGAACCTCGGTGACGTCCTACCACACGGCAAAACAATTACATGTGTGTCTTACTACTTTGGTGCTGGTGGTGGGTCGGAGTGTTTCACTGGCTGCATCTCCACTGTGGCGTATACCGCTCCCATGAAACCAGGAGCAGATTGGGGGCCCTGCCGTCCGGAGACTGCTTGTATCGCTCGACGTAAGGTGACCAGCTGGTGGTTTATTGGCCAGGGCAACCAGGCTCGTTAAACTCCTGAACCTGTCTTGTGGACCTATACTATAGACAGAAAAAAGCCTGCGCCTGCAGCCAAATTTGCCGATGCCGATATCGGGATCATGGAACAGGTGTCGACCGTAGTTTGACGAGGCCATAGAGAGTTCGATCAAAGCATACAGTGGCCAGAAGTAAGAAGCCTTCTGCTAACGATGAAGACTTCTTGTGTTATTTTTAATGTGAGTTATTCAACTTATGAGGTCTGAATGCATGCATATAAGTGTAAAAGCAGAGTTGAGCTTTTGACATTGATAAAATATGTCTGGTATGGTACGGCCATTTCAGGGGGACTGCTTACAATATGAGCCATCACTCATTTGTTATTGAAGCTAGTGAAGACATATGTCAGCATGCTGAAACCTGATATTAAATCCCTTTTTGTTGTTGTATGTTTTTGTCCATATCTGTTTTTGCAATAGGTTCTAAATCATCAGTTATTGGGGGGTTTGGGTAGATAAATATCTCCAACCTCAGGTCAGTCTGGTATTGCTGAAATGATCATCTAACCGTATCTTCTTTAAACAAAACTCTCAGCAGTACTGTAAGTGTCCTAGACAGAGCTTATAGAGATTAAAGTCAATAAAGCAGGTACAAACCGGCTGTACACCCATGTGGCTTATAATTGTTATAATCCCGTCACTCTCCTGAATCCTTTCTCTACTGCGGCCTGAACATTTTTAAGAGACCCCTGATAAAGAGAACTGTGAAATAAAAGTCCGGTCCCTGACCTCTGACCTCCTTCTCTATGCTAAACTTCCCCGGCTTCTGAGAGAGGGCCTCGCTAGTTTCCTCAGCTGTTATGGGTTTCTGGCTATCCGATAAGACGATCCGCCGGGCTCTCTGCTCGCTGACCCCTCTGCTCCCTGGTAATTGCCTCGGAGTTTGACGGGCCGCTGTCTCAGAAGCAGACGGTGTCTCTCATCTTAAGTCTGTGATAACAGCTCAGAGGCCTCTTCCCTGTCCACTGCCAAGCCCTCTCCATAATGAGTAAACGCTGGTGGTGAGGGAAATAGCCATCTGCTGAGGAAAGAAACCCCACGCCCCGCTCCCCCATAAACCCCTCAAAACTCTGGTTTTAATTTCTACTTGGGGGATAACCTCATGCTTTCCCTTATGCACCTTCTAGCAGCACTTATTGAAGTATACTTATATGGAGTAGTTATAGACCAAATTCTCTACCCAATACAGATGTCCAAATCCTTGATCTGGTCCTACTTGTTGTGATCCAAACATCAGACACAGTGTAATAGGTTTCTCTTAGAGGGTTTGGAACCCACCGCCAAGTTCTGGGACCACTCACAAAGCAACGTGGTTCTCCCTTGAGCATGCACAGCATTTCCTCCTAAACAAAGCAAAGAGCAATGCCACATAATCACATTTAAATGGGAAGATTGAGACAATTAGTAAGTCCGATAACAAGATAGAATACAGACTTTACTAAAAAAGATCGTATATTTCCTTTATACAAAGCAAATGCACAAAGTAACAATGAGGAAAAAACTTGAAAAATACAGGCAGTGTAACAACAGACAGTGGGGAAACAGATGTTTACAGCGAAACACTCCGGCCAAGAAACACCATCCTTTGCTTGGCTCTTATCACTCCCTTCAGAGAAGAAATAAAAGTGTAACAGATCAACTTGGAATGTCAGGGTATCGTCCACACTGATTACCCCGACATCCACACAGTCAAAGGAAGGTGGTGTCCGGTGGGGAGGTGGACAGTGATAGACAGTTTGATGAATGTATAGATGTCCAGTGAGGAGCTCATGAGACATGATTGCACAAGGGGCTTTACCCCTCCCAGATCCTGCTGGCCCGACCCCTCCCCAAGACCCCCGTGCTGACGGACAGCAGAGAGGATGATAGATGAAGATGTATGACTGCAGATAGACCATCAGATTAGCGGTGTGGTATATCTGATGTTGTGGTGTAATCAATCCCATTCCCCCGGCCAGCTCCCTTAAGCCTGCAAGCTCTGCTGTCTCTCCAAATGCCCAGACCCCCGATAGCCATACACCAAGAGCCGGGGGTGCTGTAGGAATAACACCAACACCAGTGAATACAGCTCATCCGTTCTTCCTTCCTTTCCTCCATCCTGCTTTCCTCCCAGCTCCTTTATCCATCAATGCAGTTGCATATTCTGCTAGATAATAGAGCACAGCTTGTTGGGTCTTTCCAGTATCAGACATCTTTTGGTGATTATTTGGTGTTCTTTTTTTTAAACTTTATTTCACTGGGATGTGATACGTTTGAGGGGGTGTGGATGTCAGAGGAGAGCTCTAAAGTCTTGCCAGGCCTGTTATTTCCCCGGTGGAGATGAGCTAATTGCTAACGGGACAGTTATGGTGTGCAGGATGCAATAGAATTTGGGGCTATAGCAGTGAAATGTGTGGGACACATGTTGAGTGAACTTGAAGCCAAATGGAGGAGGGGAAGCCCAGCCACCTACATGAATATATCCCTCCACGGAATCTAAGTCCTTCAATGCATTGGTGTAAACGTCCAGATAAACAAGAAATCTATCATAATGTCTGACGAAGGAGATTGCATGTGGTCTTTAAATGTTTTATTCACATCAACCATTTTTCAGTCAAAGAGAAAAACAATGACAGCATCCTGAAAACGGTTTCTTCACAATTTCTCAATAAATCTTACTGCGGCAAGACTTTGAATGTATCTTGAGTTCTGCATTTCACATGATTGATACACATGTCCAGTCACATTTACAACTTTCCGTAAGCTGAATGTACAAACTCTGAAACCCATTAGTCCATGTGCTGGTCTGTAGCAAGAACTGATGTACCACACAAGCCTTGACTTCAGCTGTAAATATTTCTATACCCACACTCAGATGTGATATAGATAACATTTTTATAAAGACATATATACTTTTTAGAGAATAACAATTCTCTAACAAAGCTCATGAGTCAATAATATTATGACTCCTGACCGCTCCCCAGAGATGCTGCATGGTACCCACTCATGAGCCTTGTTAGAGGTGGGAACCAAACCTCCCTTCTCAGACAGAGATAAACACAACGTTCATTTCGGACTCGTCAAAATGTAATTATAAAATGATAAATTCTTAAACAATCCTTTGTGTGTGTGTGTGTGTGGGGGGGGGGGGGTACATTTATTCCGCACCCTTCTAAAAGCTCTGTGGATGTACTGTATGATTCGTCTACATAAAAATGTCAGCTATATCACCTTTATGAGACTCCTTGCTCACCATTATGTGGAGCACTTAGTTAGTATGCCTCAGGAAGAGAGTCCTCACTGCCCTGTCAATGAAGCTAACAATCCAAGGTGTGGTAAATGCTCCGTGAACCTTTGGAGGGGTACATGCCATTCAGCATCTTTAGCCTGGGGTCTCTGGGCTGCTGTGGTTTTGACTCTTTCAGAGTTGCAGCCTCTGAGAAGCAAGGTGACCCTTCTTCCCCTGCCATGCAGTGCTATAGCCTGTACATCTGGCAGCCATGACAGGTAAAAAGAAGAATAAAGTGTTATTCCACCATCACTGCTAATGGGAATAAATGGCTTACCTGAGCCCCCCGACAGCTAACCACATCCTGCTAAGCGCCCAAAAGGTCTCCCTGTCTATGTTGCAGCCTAAACTAATTTCTGGAGAGAAAAGAATGTCTCTTAAAGAGCTAGTGAAATGTTTACGTTTTGAAAATAACTTGAATTGGGGTGGTGGGTGGCGGGTATGGAGGGTGGGCTGAATTGGGGAGTGTGAGACAGATACAGCTGACAGTACTAGGGAGCTGCCTTGCATTGCTGTAACTGGGAACCATGCTTTTTCTGGCATAGAGGGCGGAACTCGGTCTGGACAAGCAACGCACTGGGCTAAAATCATTCCAATCGGCAGAAATAAGATTAGCACTAGTTGCACTGCTAATTAAGCACACATGTGGGAGTAAATCAGTCACTGGGGAGTGGGAGGACCATCTCTGGTAAGGTGATGACATTTTCAACATCTTGCAGTATTTTGCGGTATGGGAAAACTCACTGCAAACAATTCTGCCCGCGACCCAAACTTAATGGCAAGGCTCTTCCCTAAGAAATTCCACAGGGTTTGAGGAAGAACAAAGTCAGTGAGAGCTCAGTGCTTAATAAGCGTATCATGATGGAGAATAGCTCAGCTCAGATGATGTCTGCTGGGTTTGCCCCTCCTCATTTATCTTGTCCTGTAAATGGTTCACCTCAGATTTACTTGCGCCGCCCCTCTCCTCTGGATGGTCCTATGCCCCCTCCTTTTTCTCAGCAATCGGAGGACGAGGCAAACCTCACAAACAAATGTCCCGACATGAGGCTGAAGATACATTCTTTAAATTATCTGCCCGGTGGTCTAGTGAGAAAAAAAAGAAGATAGTAAACTGATTTATTTATTAATGTATTTATTTAAATTGCTTTATACAACAGCTAGTTCCGACCGCGCATTGTGATTGGCTAAAACGCATTCCATGCCGTGCTATAACCACTAGCCTCGCGTCACCTTGGGGATGTGAGCCTGGTGTCTATTTACTTCACTGCCTTAAGCCCGCCCCTTCTTCCGGCTCGGGCCTGTAGAGCCCGCCTCCTACTTCCGCTTGGTTTATTTACATCGATGGAAGAAAACATGGACATACCTGAATAAATATTTCAAGATGCCATGGAAGAAGTGTGCCGGATACATAATATCATACATTTGAAGCCACTGCAGCGTCTTAGCCTCCAAAATGATAGATACAACAACTGTTCTTCTTCCGGTCCAGACCGAAAGATTATGCGATGCGTCATCCTAGGCACTTCCCCTCTAGACCGGCGAAAACCATAGACATATATACTAGACGCCGCATTGAAGTTGATTTGATTACTGCTGGACGAAAAAAGCGCCCGCCATCTTGGTCCAGTACGGAGCTCCGCGAGTGAACTAGTGATGGGTCGGTCGCGAACGATACGGCTCTATGTGCCGGCTCTTTTAAGGAATAAATTGGAGAACAGCTATCCCTTCATTTGGACACATTTTACAATCATTTGAGTCATCTTTGGGCTTCCTCTGCAGTCATACAGCCACAGCTGAGGCATTTAAATCATTTCAGTGATTTTAAATTTCAAGAGAAACCCCAACTTGTACTGACTACTGTAAACTTGTATGACAGGAATGGTAAAACAACAGGAGTTGTTGAACAGAAGGTTTTAAACTAGCCGGCACATGCTACGATGTCAGGTGACATTGAAGAAAGAAGGATTCATACAAGAGAACGTATCAGTTTATAATTAGGGCCCGAGCACTGGCGGTGTGAGGCCCTATTGAAATTGTAAGGATTATTCTCCCTTCTCCCTTCTACCTTCTACCTTCTTCTTCTCCCCAAGCAAATGCATTTTTGGCGGCCTAAAACATCGATGAAAACGCATGAAACTTTGCAGATACGTCCCGGTGAAAAATTTTATATTTCATGGGTGACGGAAATGGGCATGGCAAAACAGCTCAAGAGTGCCCCCTGGAAATTGTAAAATGGCAAGCCCCACCTTTCAGTTTGATGTAGGCGAACGAAATTCGGTGGGCATATGTAGTTCATCGAGACACAGGCCCAATCCCAATGTCCCCCCTAAACCCTCAAGCCCTGAGCCCTCACAGACTTATTGACGTCACCTGGTGAAGTGATCGAGTGTGAGAGGCTGCAAGGGCTCGAATTGGTATAACAAGGAATGGGACAGCACTTGTGACATCACATTACGTTGACGTGAAAACATATTTCTTACTATTGTGGGCGTGGGGCTTTTTTTAAATCAATTTGTAAATTGTACATGTTTTTCTTGTAGGCCTTCGTGTAAATTAATTTTGGCTGAGTCAAATCCCCTTTACATTATCAGAACTCTCTGTGGTACCCTCAAAACATTTGTTCAACTTGAAATCATTTCATTTTGTGGTCATATGCGATCGCATCTGCGATCAAATATCAACCCAACCCAGTATTTGTTAGTAGGATCGCATCGATCCTACATTACTGCCTGTGATTCTTGTTTGTGATGAATCCAAAAGTATTAACTTAAGAATGATAATATATTATGTATACACATTCCTGCACCTCACAACTCTTTCCATATTCATGTTGGAAATCTCAATTCAAAGAACACTGCACCGAAATGGGTAATTAATGTCATACTGCTTTTAACTGGGCAATCATATGATTTAGAGCAACAGAAATCGATGTAAATTATAACCATAGCCTACATATTTTTAAACAAATCACATTATACAAACCCATGGGTTTAATAACCCATAGGCCTACTTAAAAATAATGAAACCAAATTAATTATAAGGCTACTTGTGCAGATAAGCAAGTCCAGCTGAAAACATGAAAACATATTTTGTTCTGTAACGTGAACGTTACGGTTGGTTGATCTGTCCGTGCTTGTTTATTGGCTGTTCTTCAGGTAACCCCGTGTTTCACGTCACGACGCTATGAACTGTGGGTAATTCCCTTGGGCTAAGTCTGCAGAAATGCAGACTTACGGGAAGGGGCCATAAAGGGCTCAAAATGGCTGCCGGAGAGCCCTCGCGCACTTGCCGAGTTGACATTGGGACACCCCTAAGCCCTCGCGGACTTCGCGGGAGCGCGCCCTTAAGTCTGCGAGTCTGCAAGGGTGGACATTGGGACTGGGCCACACTGTCTCTTGGAGCTATACCCAACATCCAACAGGAAATCAGCCATTTTGCTCTTAATGTGCCATTATTTCGTTGTTTTTACCATTTCCATGCCTCGTACTTTAACAAACTCCTCCTACAGATTTCATCCGATCAACTTTCTATTCGGTCAGCTTCATCTTAAGACCTTTGTGATCAAAACTTATCAAAACATTTTTCACCAAACACCCTTGCCATGGCGTCCAGCCAAATTTAATTATCCGATTTGCACCTAATTGCTCACGCAATCCTCGCAAAGGTCGCATCCTGAACACATTTATGCATCGGTATTGAGTCAAACTTATAGCACCACCTACTGGTGAAACCACAAATGTCTTTTTGGCGGCCTAAACATCCATGAAAACACTTGAACCTTGGCAGATACGTCAGTCCCGGTAAAAAAAAAAATTATATATTTCATGGGTGCCAGAAATGGGCGTGGCAAAACGGCTCCAGAGCGCCCCCTGGAAAGTTTATAATGGGGAGCCCCACCTTCCAGTTTTTCGTAGTCAGACGAAAGTTGATACACTTAGCTAATTTATCCACACACAGAAAAAAGTCTCTTGGAGCCATACCCTAAGTCCAACAGGAAGTCTGCCATTTTGCTCGTTTTTGACATTTCCATCCCTTGTACTTTAACAAACTCCTCCTACAGATTTAATCCGATCGACTTCACACTCGGTCAGCTTCATCTGAAGACCTTTCTGATTAAAAGTTATGAAAAAAATGTTACGTTTACTAAACACCCTTGCCGTGGCGCTGCGGCGAATTTTGATGTTTCGCCATAAAACAGGAAGTCCTCATAACTCCTCCATACATTATCCAATTTGTCCGATATTTCTCACGCTTCATGAAGGTTCTGTCCTGAACACATCTATGTGTCAGTATTGCGTCATACTTATAGCGCCACCTATTGGTGAAACAGGAAGTCCACAAAACTCCTACATACATTATCCGATTTGCACCAAATTGCTGATGCGTCATGAAGGTCGCGTCCTGAACACATCTGTAGGTCAGTATTGAGTCATACTTATAGCGCCGCCTACAGGTCAAGCAGGAAGTCATCATAACTCCTACATACATTGTCCGATTTACAAAACATTTCTCACGCTTCATCAAGGTACCATCCTGAACACATCTATGCATATTGAGTCACGCTTAGAGCGCCACCTACTGGTGACAGGTTTCTCTCAGTACTGGACACCAAAATAGCACACCCTTTAACGGTGCCGCACCCCGACACGCGTGGGTGCAAGGGCCCGCTCACTGCTGCTTGCAGCCCTAGTTAATTTCGTGATTCACCCCAATAATACAAGGGTTACCTACTCTGTAACCAGAATAGCCTACCTTATATAGGGATTGACAAACCTACTGTGAAACTGTTAGAGTTTGGTTGAAAGTGCAGCTAATTCAAACAAGCACCCAAGGCTGGCCTCCCCAGACGAATCCCTGATGGCGGATCTTTTAGGGGTCATAAACAACAACCTCCCACCGGGTTATGCAGACCACTGCAGGCTTCTCAGTAGCATGTACCTCAACTTAGTCATGAAGCTTAAAACCACTGAACGAGTGGTCGAAGGCCACGAGCCACTCAAAGAAGCCTACAAGGGGCTGGTGTATGAAAATGAGGAGCTAAGAAGTAGGATCTCTGCAACTGAGCACTTTAACAGTCAGCTTGGCCATGAGGTCACGTCGACCGAACAGGCCATGGAGAAACCCCAGTGGGGGAAGAGCAGCCTACCGCAGCAGTTAACAGCAGAGCCAGCAACCTCCAAGGCTATCAACTTGCAAGCTCAGCAGTGTGAGCTTGTGGAGAGACCAAGGGCTGAGGCCCAATACTGCCACAAGCAGCCGGATAGCTTCCAGGTCGAGTATGATCAGTCTATACAGCATAAACAAACCCTGGAAGGGGGGTTGTGTAAGACCAGAAGTCAAGTATGCAGCTCACCCCAGTACGACACTGGGCAAGCAACCCAACTTGAGTCCCAAACCTGGGGTAGGTTATGAGAGCCTCCTCCGAGAAGGAGCTCAGAATACCATCCCTGAAAACTAGGTCTGAATGGGACTTCCCAACCATAAACATCCTTAGGGCCCTCTTTCAGAGACATGCCCAGTGGCCCCCCACTTTCCTTTAATAGGCTCTACTGGTTTCCACCCGCTTTCGAGCCTCCAGTCAGGTTCGACCACACGCCACAATCTTTTCAAAGGTCCTATGTGGCCCCACATTCTTTCGGTCCGCCAGCCATGGCCAAAGATGCGCTGAGATCCATTCAGAGGCCCCATGCAGGCCCAGACCATGCAGCAGGATATCGAATACTGTCTGAGAAAATTCCCGCATGCCACTGTAGATGACAGGATCTACCTCATTAGAGCAACCTTGAGTCGCAAAGTCAGTAGCTTCTTCCTGAGACAGCCACACGCTGTTCAGGCCGACTACGATGCTCTATGCAAGGCTCTGAGGCAAGAGTTTGAAGACCCTGGAGATGAAACAGGCTTAGCAGCTGCGATGGCCGTCACCCAGGGCAAGCTAGAGTCACCCCTAGTCTATTACCAAAGACTGCGAAAAGCATTCTTTGGAC
Source organism: Borostomias antarcticus (assembly GCF_949987555.1). Lineage (NCBI taxonomy): Eukaryota > Metazoa > Chordata > Actinopteri > Stomiiformes > Stomiidae > Borostomias > Borostomias antarcticus. Next base: position 29,974,778 of record NC_140236.1, read on the forward strand.
CCCAAAATGACCCAGGTATGGAGGAAGACATAAACTTTAAGTCACTGTTCATCAAAAACCTCCACCCTGCCACTAGCCATCCCCTTGGCATTGGACCCTGTCCCCGAACCATGTCCAGCTCACAGCTGTGGGACATGGCTGTGAAGGGGTTTGCCAAACACAAACAAACTTCCCACCAGCAAGCCAATGCTAAGGTGGAGTATCAGCTTGACCTCAACAGTCCCCAGATGGAGCTCGATGGAGCCCCTTACGCAAGCCTGCTGGACCCTCGAGTAGGGCATGGCATGGCTCAGAACGTCTGCGACCGCGCAGGCCCCAACAGAGGCCAAAAGAGCGGCGAAAGCCTCGCACTGTCCGAGCCAAAACCAAGACCGATACTGAAATGATCGACATCGATAAAAGGGACCTTGAGAGACTGTTAAAAAGGGTGCTTGGCGTACATCCCACACAAAGCAAACCCTTAGGACTAGGCCGAAGCCTGTCAACTCCCCTAGAGGGAGCACCGGCCAAAAGGCGTAAAGAAACAAAGTCTCCAAGACAACAGGTCATTCACCTGACTCTGAATCAGATCAGTATACCTCATGCTGTTTTGACTAACAACCACTCCTTGGAGAGCCTAACCGAGGCCTCTCCCGATGATCTTCCACTTGTGTCAGACAGAAGTGTCTACGCAGTCAAAGTGGCCTATAAGGCCACATCCAGACGTGCTGGTGCCTCAAAGCGTGCACCCGCACAACCTTGCCAGCTTTTCTTGGGTAATCTGACAGAGGAAGGGGAAACCCGCTCATTATGCTCGAACAGAGCTTGAAACTCGAAGCACTGGTCGATACCACTGCTGATATCACATTGATATCTCCATCCACGTTTGAGGAGCTCAAAAGGGTGGGCCGACAGACTAACCGGAAGCTGAAGCCACAACTATGCGATCTTGAGGTCAAGGCATTTTCTGCCATCAGCACCAACGTAACCTTGTATGTCCAATTGCAACTCACAATTGGACCACTTAGACTAACACATCCAGTCTGTGTCCCCTTTTGTCTCTGCTCCCATGCTCATGGGAAAAGACTTGTTCAACCGATTCGAGCCTTTGATAGACTTCAAACGTCTCACTTTCTGGGCCCAGGTCCGCCGACCTCTGCCCATCGCGTCACAGACACTAGCAACAGCACAGTGCTATGTCCTTGACAGTGAGGTCCCAACACCTCAAGACACGACAAAGGATCTGGAGACATAATTGGAAAACGCATTAAACGAGGAAGAACCCAAATGATTGGAGACGATGCAGGTTCGAACAGACATCCTCGGCCAAACTGATTCGTGCTTGAACACGCATGACCCCTCCCTGGAGGACAGTCTTTGCTTAGAGCTTGGCTCTATGCCTGCTTTGTGTTCAGTGCAAAACCCCAATGGAGCTGACACCGCAACCCCTGAAAGCACCTATTGAGACCTGTCGATCAGCACAGGCTCCCATGACTCTGAGCTCATTGTATCAGCGATTGGACAAATCGCACCTTCTCTGACCCTTGACCTAAGTGGGGGTGTAGTCAGAACTCACCGGACACCAGACCCCGAGAGGTTGAAGGAAGAAGAGCTCCCTGCCGTTTCCCACCCGACTGTGTGTGGTCTCCCTCGCGGTCCAATGACCACACATCCCACCCTTGCAAATCGGCATCCCACAGATATGCAGCCCAAACTAGCAGTCCTGCATACTCCATGCGTCGTTAGCTACATTGCTGTTCATGTCTCTGAGAATCACACTTCACCTCCGTTCGTGGCTCCTCACAGCCAAAGGGGGGTTAGAAGGCTAACATACGCTCACAATGCACCTGCTGCAGACTGCTGCGGGCCAGGCGATGCCAACATCAACAGGACAGACACCGTTGGTCCCAGAGCTGCAAGCACAGTTGTCCAGAGACACTTGGGAAAGAGAAGAGGCCAGAAGTCACACTGTGATCAGGAAACCTCATCAGCCAAGTACCAAGTGGGGGACAAAGGGCGGTACTACCCTGGTGCCCAACCAACCGGGTCTACCAGCCCTTGTGAGGGTGCAGCTAGGTTAACCTTTCGAGAACTAACCATGGTTTTCACTCTTTTCAAAGCAATAAAGATGCTGCTTCTAATCCTGAACTTTTGCATGACCGCTGTAGCGTTTGACCCAAAAACCGTAATGCCTGGTCCCTCCTCAGGAATTGCATTGTGGGAACAACAAAGATGGCTGAACACGAACTGCCGGACACACACTCAGAGAGTACGTGTCAGACTCAAACCCTTGGCAGTCGGTAGGAAACATTTTGATGCTACCCCGTTAGACATTAACTATACAGCATAACACTCGTCCCTAGATAGTGCCACCCTCATGCTACAACCGCATGAGAAATTCACTATATCACCAGCCAAATTAAGTGGAGCACGTAGCCATTCGAAACGGGTTCTAGGACCCACTTTCACCGCTTACTCTGCCTCAGTTCCCTGGGTTAACCTGGGAACCTCTACGGCCAAGGCCACGAGCCTAACCGCCGTTGCTCGAACTGATTAAGCTCATGCTCAGACTGTTGCCATACTAATGACCGATACACCACATGAAGCCAGCTTTCCCAGAGATAGTTTAGCCATAGAGAGGACACCCCCCACTTAGTATCTCTTAGCTTAGAGGAGAGTACCTCCTCCACAACCATTGTGACACACCATGACCATAATCCCGAGTTAGACCCAGTCCCCAACAGCAACATGGGTACTGTAGCCAAAGAGATCCACTGTGGGGGTCCCAGAAAGCCATCCATCAGCGATAATACGGATGGGACCCGTGGCCCCAAGCCAATAAGCCGTAGTTCCCGACATAGAACGTCCATCCAAAGGCGACATCGAGTCACCAACACACAAACCGTCAGCCTGACCCACATAGATAAAGTTCTGCATGCCATAGCTACTGAGAACCAAGGTCCCTCAACCCCAGTCACTCAGGAATGGGCTGCCTTAGATAACTTCACCATCACCCTAGTTATCTCAAGCTACCTGGTTTCAATGGGCATGGCCTATTGGTTTCTTAGGAAGACTAAGTAACCCCAATATAGTCCCAAGAAATGCCTCATCATTTGCCCTGTTTTTAAGCATAATAACAAGGAAAAGACAGGTGCAGTGGAGGAGGAAGTCAAAGACTCAACCAACCACCCCACAGTACTTTATCTCCTGACCCTCACCCCTGATGCCAAGAGAATGATCTAGGTTAGGAGAACCAGTTAAGCCTCATGCTGGACACTATATCTATCTCATGTATCCTTAGCTTAGAATATAGGCTACCTCTTTATCAGTAGATACCATCTATTTGTTTTCTTGTTTTCTTTCAAAAAACTTTGTCTAGGTACAGGAAAGGAACAGGAAACCCCTATGGTACACGTAGGAAGAACATTAGCTTGAGTTAGATGTTTAGTGTTTTAGAATTTTAGTCTTGTTTAGTATTTTACTAGGTTATTAGACAGGGGGCATCCACACCCATCATAGGGAACTGTATGGGTGCGGCCGACCCCTGTGTGTGTGTGTGTGTGTGTGTGTGTGTGTGTCACTTCTGCTTTGTCTTCGTCAGAACACCAGCTGACAATTCCAGTTCGAGGACCTCACCGAACCAACCGTGGAAGACCAGAGGCCGGAACAGTGCCAGACCTCCACCAAGGATGATGGTCGACCTCCCCCTCCTGCGCATGTACGTGGGTCATGTCCACGTAAACAACTCTCACAGTGTGTTATAAATAACTGATTCTATGCTTATAAATCTGTATAGCCTTGTTTGGTATCAGTCTTCAGCTAAAATCATGAATCAGTTGATTATGCATGTTGTGGAAATGTCATATCATGTTGAAACCATAACAAGGATATGTGATGATTTCTAGACTCCTGAGCTCAGCATACTCAGCTTGGCTCCTCTGTTTTACGATGGTAGCAAGGGCCACTGGGTGATCCAAGTCACCAATCAGGTGGCGGTCTATGCCAACAGGACACACCTCACCTCTGCTCCTTAAAAGGGATCAGACAGGAAGTTCTTCCTCTCATCCTCTCGTGTGCTCTCTCTCAACTCCCCAATAACTTCAAGTGTGTGCCTGGTTGATAAAATCAGCCTGTATCTGTGGAATGCTGAACCGCTATCTAAGAACTCTGTAGTCGACACAGGGCTTAGGAATTTCCACCAACTCTTCAAAGATCCACCTCTGGTGAGAGCAGAACTCAACTTAAAGCTACTATCACTGTTCCAGCGGGAGGGCAGGCGTGCTGCCCCCTTCATCGAACCAAGTGACCACCACGTCACGTGCCTCTTCCCTTCGTCGAGCCAGACAGCACCTACGGACACCCCGCTTCACATACCACTGTAAGGTTGACATCCAACATTCTCTTTGATGGGTGTGTGATGCTTAGAGGATTTAGGATAGGCTGTGATAATCTGACATCATTCTTTTCATTTCTGCTGTGTTTTCATATTGCCACGTGTTTTTCCATCTATTATTGAATTGTGTTATAATATTATTTTGATAATTGATTAGTATAACTTCAATAAATATTATTAACTTTTGACCACGTCCGAGCGTCATCACATTATCTTAGGTCACTTGATTGAGTCAAGACCTCCTCCTACAGAGATTGATGAATAAATTAGACTATTGCCCCATATATATTATATTATATATATAATGCATTAAATCCATTTTCCTTCATATATGTGATAACCGCGGTATAATTAAGCAATTGACCACGAGAGGCAGTGGGTTACAGGGGATTTTACCACAGCTACGGGGCGTTGTTAGGCCCGACGCAATAGCGGAGCTTACTCATCTAATGTGCTAATCAAGGCTACAGCAATGGGTCAATGAGTAGTATTACTACTCCCTCTATGGGCATGTAAGCAATACTGCGGAATGAAGCAGTTGGTATGTTGAGATCCCGTGGATAAGATTACTACCACAAGGGCTCCCCACTGTAGCTAGCACTTATGATTTTGCTTAGTGCAAGTATGAGACTAGAAAATGCAATATTTTTGCTCATCAAACGTCAAAAAAAAGATTTGACAAACATGTGTCACCTCTGAAGGAGGTCTGGTCATTGATGGGTGTCCATTTACCTGATTTGACATGCACTCTAAATATTTCTCCCCGTTATATAATCAATTCGTTCTCAGAAAACGAACTACAACTAATTAGTTG
>NC_140236.1:29982463-29989963 GCF_949987555.1 Borostomias antarcticus
GTGTGTGTGTGTGTGTGTGTGTGTGTGTGTGTGTGTGTGAGAGAGAGAGAGAGAGAGAGAGAGAGAGAGAGAGAGAGAGAGAGAGAGACAGACGGACAGACAGACAGACAGACAGAGTGTGTTTGTGAGTTAGAGAGTTTGTGTGTGTGTGTGTGTGTGAGAGAGAGAGAGAGAGAGAGAGAGAGAGAGAGAGAGAGACAGACAGACAGACAGACAGACAGAGTGTGTTTGTGAGTGAGAGAGTTTGTGTGTGTGTGTGTGTGTGTGTGTGTGTGTGTGTGTGGGTGTGTGTGTGTGAGTGTGTGTGTATGTGCGTGTGTGCATGCATGTGTGCATGTCGCTTCCTGCAGCCAGAATGTTGGTAAACGTTTCCAAGCCTCAGGTCTCGCAGGGTCCTCCACCAACCCATGCTTCCAGTGTTGCCCTGAGGGTAAGTGCATTATTTGTTTCCCACTGACCACCAGAGAAAGAGGCTATCCCTGTCTAGATAATAGCTACCAGAGGGCCCAGTCCCTCAAACACTGTGAGAACGTTTCAGAACACTGGGAGAACGTTTCAGGGAGCATTAGTTCATCGTCCATTGGATTACAAAAACGAAAAGCCTTGAGTCTTGTCAACTTGGTCTGGTGCTGCTCTTGATACAAAGTGGCCATCTGTGAGATGGGCAGGGGGGAGACAGAGTCTGGGAGACCCACCGCTAGGCTCTCTTAAATCTTTTCAGAAGGGGCTTTAGCAGCGGAAAAACGGACAGGAAGATAATTGAGTGGTAAGCATAGCTGAATCGTTAGCAACGAGCCCTGGGGCTTTCGTATTAAGACCCACTTTGACACATTAGAAGGGGACCCCGACAAACCAGTTGTGCGATGAGATCCTGTCTAGTGAGGCGTCAGGCAGGAAGGAGGGGTGGGGTTCCGGGGTTTTTTGGAGGCTGGGGGTCCGCGATCTGGGGTTGGGGGGCTGTGGAGGTATGTGGAGCAAAGGGGGGGTGCATGGCCACGTTTTGACTCGAGACGGCTGCCACCCTGGTCCCTCTCGCATGGAAAGCTGGAAGAAGGAGACGGGATGGGGAATGTGTGTGTGTGTGTGTGTGTGGATGGGTGGGGGTGGTCTAAAGAATCTGAGGCACACAGCGAAGCAGCACAACGTCTCCATTTAGTAGCCGCAAAAAAACAGCTGCGACCAAATGTTCGCTCTCAGTAAGGCCCTGGGGACGGGCCCTCGACGCTGCCCCCGTACCCCGACAATCCCTGCTGCACACACACACACACACACACACACACACACACACACACACACACACACAGACCTCAGTCCTGATGCCCTCCACCCCAGACATACACACACACACACACACAAACACACACGCACGCACACAGACCTCAGTCCTGATGCCCTCCACCCCAGACATGCACACACACACACACACACACACACACACACACACACACACACACACACACACACACACACACACACACCTCAGTCCTGATGCCCCCCACCCCAGACACATGCACACACACACCGACCCTCACACTTTCATCGTTAAACTACCTACAGAACTCTCTCTTTCTCACACAAAGTCACACATGTCTCCTTGTGATTATACCCCCAAACTCGGAACACTCACCACCAACCACTCCCTCCCTCCCTTCATTCTTCCATCTCGCTGGGCCGGGAGAGTGGATTCCAGAGCTCAGGCCGTAGTCGAACAGGAACAAATGGGTCTGCGGACCACCCCCGCACTCCTCCGCTCTCCCCCCGAGCCCCAGCGCTTACACAAATAAACCGCCTCTGATTTAATGACATCAGGCTTCGGGATCTTTTTCCCTCCCTTTATCAAAGGATCAAACACTCCCAGAGTCTGTCTGTGTATGTGTGTGTGTGTTTGTGTTGGCGTGTGTGTGTGTGTGTGTGCATTCATTTGAGCATGTATTTCTCTCAGTGTGTATTTGCATTTCTGTGTGTGTGTGCGTGCGTGTTTGACGTGGATGCTCGGGTGATGTATGCTGGCCTTTTCTTCACTTTTACCCCCCGACAGCTGTTTATTGTCCACACTGCGTTAAACTCCTCGGAGGAAGGATAGCTTGTAAATTAAAACTTGGGTTTTAATAAAGATGGATGGTCACTTTTATTGCCTTCAACACAGATGATTTTTACAGTTGATTTTCACCCCCTCCTCTGGGATTACCCGGGTGTGGGTTTCAGCACATCTCCGAGACGAGCACTCGGGAACACGCCGGCGATATCATCAAACCTCTCCAAACTGTTTACGTCTCCCAGTCAACGCACCGCTGATGTGACATGTAAAGTTTGCGCTGCTTAAGTGTAGGCCTCCGTCAACACTTCTTGGTTGTGTTATTTCAAGGCTGAGGAGAGAGTGGATGTGTATTGGAATGATGCTAATAATGCCTCCTTTGTGCTTCTGTGTGTCTCAAGAGCTTTTCTTGGAGTAAGAGGCTGAGAGGTCATGTTCTAGACAATACATCCATTATGTCCTACAACTTTATCTACAATTCGCTCTCTTTGAATTCCAAATGTATTCAGTGAGACAAAATATATATGTACAGAAAATATACATATTCCTAGGGTCAACCAGAATTCAAAATAATCTAAAGGTACTTGTTTTACGATGGTAAACAGATGTCCATTGTGTGAACCGTGTTAAATATATTCAGATATGCAAATGTATTGGCAAATGTATTCGTCAGTTAATCATGTGCTAGATGTCAGAGTTTGAGATGGTGAATCCAAATTGTTCTGGATTAATGATAGCAATCAGGCTTAAACAGATGTGTGCTGATGCTGTGTTCTTGAACGTTATTTAAGAGCATTTAAACTATTTCCTCCTTGGACTCTCAGGTTAACCCACCTCCTCTCTGGTTCAGTGGCTGTTTAAATCATGCATGTGCATAATTTAACTCCCCCCAAACCGCATTTCAAAAAGATAGCTGCATGTTTATGTCTGAAGCGATTAGGCTGAAGTGGTTTGGCAGAACTGTGAGGTGACAGCCCAGACCGTGTAATAGAGGCTGGATGAGGGCTGCTTTCCTCTGGCCAAGATGACAGTTCGACTGTCACTGGAACCAAAGACTGTTTACAGGTCACCCAGCCACAACGCTCTTTAAGACATACTTTATGGAATCACATTAGCCTGTGTGTGTGTGTGTGTGTGTCTGTGTCTGTGTCTGTGTGTGTGTGTGTGTGTGTGTGTGTGTGTGTGTGTGTGTGTGTGTGTGTGTTTTTGTGTGCAAGCGTGTGTGCGTGCATGTGTGTTTGCGTGCGAATGCACGCAGGCGCGCTTTTGTTTGTGTGTGTGTGTTTGTGTGCAAGCGTGTGTGCGTGCATGTGTGTTTGCGTGCGAATGCGCGAAGGCGCATTTTTGTTTGTGTGTGTGTGTGTGTGTGTGCAAGCATGTGTGCGTGCATGTGTGTTTGCATGTGTATGCACGCATGGGCGCTTGTGTGTGTGTGTGTGTGTGTGTGTGTGTGTGCCCAGGTTTTGGTGTGTTTGGTCATTTCAACATGAACCAAAGCAGTAACACACCTCAAACACATTATCGGAAAAGGCACATTGAACACATCTTCTTATGGAATGTGTAGTATGGGATGTTAAAGCCATTTCCTTAGAAAAAAATCAAGAGAACATTATGCCTTTTAAAAACAACATTACAACCATTGTAGACTTGGTGTGATATAAAGCCACAGTATTCGCATTGTCGAATGGCGAGAATAAACAGTTATAATCAAGTTATGAATATCCTTCTTGTGTTCTGTGAAACCCCATTAAAGGCGTTCTCTGCTCTGTCCCCAAGCCACACAGAGCAGGCCTGGCAGTCAGAAGCACATCATCAATGCTAGTGGTGAACAATGATACTTTCCAGATTCAGACCACTGTTAAATTCCTCCAGAATCCACCCACCCGCCCAACTCTCTCTCTCTCTCTCTCTCTCTCTCTCTTTCTCTCTCTCTCTCTCTCGCTCTCTCGCTCTCTCTTTCGCGCTCTCTCCCTCGCTCTCTCTCTCTCTCTCGCGCGCGCGCGCACGCTCTCTCACTCTCTCTCTCTCTCTCTCTCTCTCTCTCTCTCCCTCTCTCTCTCGCGCTCTCTCGCTCTCTCTCCCTCGCTCTCTCTCTCTCTCTCTCTCTCATCACACACACTACACAAGTTGTATAATTGGCATTACACATTCTCTATATGTCTCTCTCAGTCAAACCCACTAGACATACACAAACACACGTGTCCAAAGCGTGCCAATAAATGGGGGAAATATCAGGGAGCTCACCGGGTCCTCAAGGAGAAATATTCTTGAAATGTCCTTGGTCTTATTTATTTAAAGAAAAGCAAGCTCAGTGAACAATTGTAGTGTGTTTGTCGGGAACCAAAACGATCACCCGAACCGCAAATCAATTGTCTATGTGGTCTGTAGCCAAAAGATCAGCCTTGAAAGCAGGTTGGAATTGCAGTCTGGCAAAGAAAACAAATTACTAGTTAATTTGAATTAGTATTATTCTGGTTGCAATGTGTGTGCAAGATTGAAATACAACAAAGGACTGACTTTTGAAATGAAATGCATGAATGTATTCAAAGTATTCAGTGCCTTGGCAGGGGGACAGAGACATGTCCATGTGTCCCCTCAGCCGACTGTCTGTCTGCCTGCCACTGTCTGCTGGCCTTCCCTAATCAAGTATGCCTGTGAATAGCCAGACTTTTGATGGCAGTGCAGGCGTTTACAAGTGGAGCAGTGTGTGTGGGCCTCAGCCGGTACACACACACACACACACACACACGCGCGCGCGCACACACACACACACGCACACACACATACACACACACGCGCACACACATGCACACACACAGACATGAACCATACACACACACAGGCACACACATGCACACACACAGACATGAACACACACACACACACACACACACACACACACACACACACACACACACACACAGGGAAGCCAAGAACACAGACCAGACTGACCAGCCATTGACGCCCCCCGCCATAGAGGCACCTTCCCACAGTGTTCTGCAACACGTGGCGTTACACAGTATTGGCACTTCATGGCACAGATTTTCACTCTCGCATTCATGTGAACCTTCCTTTAAGCTGTATATAAATGGGGATTGATTTAAACAAGGAAACATGTCGTTGTTCCTTGAGCATTGTAGATTGTCAATCAAACTCAACTCCTCTGTCTTGCACCCAGACCAAGCCAGTGCCAGAAAGTGTCACGTATTTGCCGGTCAACACATACAAGATCATGATTTCCAATCATGATTTCATGCCTGTAATAAACATGCTCTGCAATCACATTGTGTTTGTTTTCTGTGATTATCAGGCCGTGGAGGAATGCAGGCATCGCCATCACAGCTGGGTCACACGGCATCATGGGAAATGTAATCCAGACATCTGAGCGCAGCCTCCATGCAGCGCTAGCACTTAGCCAGTCCACCTCCATACAGGATTTAAGGGCCTATCAGGAGACACCAAAGGCTTTCAGAGGGGGGAGGGGGGGGGGGTTGGTTGAGTAGCCGGGCCTTTTCATGTTTACGGCTGCATGTTCTGTTTCTGGTCATAGAGATCAGTTGGAACAGACAGGACACTCCCGTTCATATGCAGGAATGATAACAAGGAGACCCTGTGGACTTCAAAGTCTGGATGTTTAGGACTTGTGGACTTGCCACAAAGAGATACAACTGTTTATTTTATTTTTTATTTTTTTATTTTTTAAGTTACGGGTTATTATTTTCAGAATGGAAAGTTCAAAGACAGTCATGTTATTAAAAAGTGGGATGGTACAGTCAGTAGTGTCAGAGGAATTCTGCTGTCTCACACACATCCTGTGCAGAGTCATCGTCTGACGACTCATTGGTTCCACCGCATCACACAGATCCTGACATGGCCTTGTGGGGGATGTAGTTCAACGTCAACAATCATTTCACACCTCAGCCTCTCGCAAAAGCAAACCCTCAACAAAAAACAAAAAAAACCTTCCCAGAAAGAGGATGAAAAATGTGCAGGCTGAAGTTTCTTGGGGGACTTTAAACAAACACGCACAGAGGGAGCGGTGCACCTGTTGCCAGGGCTCTCCGCCACAGGGCCCAGTGGTGGAACTGTCAGGCTGTCCCCCGTGGGGGTCTGAGGGATTGGGTGAGAGAGGCGCAGTCTGCCAAGTGTGACCGGCGTTAGACAGCGACCGCCGCCGCTGCCGCTGTAGACACCACTCGCCCATCCATCCTTCATCTGAAAACAGAGAGGAAAATTCACTCGACAGCTCGGGCTGCCAGCTTTTCAAAAATCCCCCTTCTTTCACCTCTACTGACACTTGTTAGGGGGGCGTTGCAATGCTGCCTTTCTCTTGCACCTGTGACTGACCACATAAAGGAATGAGGCCCCTCTGGTTTCAATAAAATAGGCTTTTAAATGATACAGAGCCTGAACAAAACTTGTTTTAAGCGCTAATATGATTGTTGAATGCTCTCTTTCATTCACTGTAAGCCTTTCTGTCCATACCTGTCTGTATCCCTTTCGCGTCAGTTCAGGTAAACTTAATAATACTCAAAAACACTAGTATGACAACACCATGCTTGAACACAACATGTTAGCAAGCCAATGGTGTGCTGCCAAATGCATACTATCTAATTTAGTGCAAAAACAACAACAAAACGCCCCACTCATATACCTCTTACCTCTCCCTCTCTCACCCTAACGACACCCCAGCAACCACAGCGAGAACAAGGATTCCCTTGGTGTCCGCCAGCAAAGTTCCGTCTGGCGCGTTCTCTTGCGTAGCATCCCTCCCCTGTTCCAGCTGCGCCTCCGCGTCTCATCCTGAGCGGAGGAACGCAGAACCTGTAATCAGAAGCCCTGGGAAAAGTTCCGGAATATTCATGTAGCATGCGGCAATAATGCCCGGTGAATGCAGTCGGCGCCCAAGGCACGCTCGCCTCTCAGCGGCCGGGGGAATGTGCGTGTCACACTGTCACGGCTCATCGTTCCTAAGGTGTGATACGGTTTCAGCTACTGTAGGATGTGCGTCCCGGCTATCCGGCTGCTTGTTTTCCAGGAGTATTCGTCAGAGCTGCGGAGTATGATGACAGGTTCAGCTATTGCAGTACTTGGGAGATCATACGGGGGTTGAGTGATTTCATGGTCTCACAGTAGGAATGGCTTGGCAGCAGAGAAGGACAACTAGGGATGAGGCTGTCAGACACTGCTGTTGATTTACTGTGCAACGTGCGCGCTAGTGGGATCTCTTGGCCTACTGTCGTGACAAATTACCGCATGTAAACGGATGCTGAAGTAGGTAAAGAAAAAAACACTTCCCTTCGAGTGTTGGCTTATTTTTATATTGAATGAAAGCAAACTGAGAAAATGAAGAGAGGAAAGTGCAAAGAACCACAAACGGCAACAGACAACAGAGACACGATGAAATGAGTCTTGCCAAGACAGTAGTGGACTGAAGAGATAGAATCAAACAATAAGTGCCTACA